>NC_067130.1:23831316-23951316 GCF_021347895.1 Acanthochromis polyacanthus | reverse complement strand
TGCAAGGCGAAAGTGCTAACCCTTTCTCCACTGTGCAGCCCTTATCAATTCATATATACTGTAAACAAATTAAAGTACAGAGATGTGTGCAGACCTACTGGCTTTAGCTTGGTGGTGACTTTGGATTGCCTCTGTTGAAGCCAGCACTGCAGCGAGAAAGCACCTGCCAGCTTGCATACGCCCCAATGAGTTGAGACAAAGTACTGCCTGCCTCACCTGCTGACTTTTCTCTGCACTTTATTGTGCGATCAGCAGGAATAGTCCTCTCACACATACATAAAAGACATTACACAGACTGCAGAAAGTCATGGTGTATAGCGAATATTTCTGTAAAGTTCATATTGGTGATATGCTGAGGAACAGAAACGGGCACACGTCATGCAACCCAGTTTGTATTGGATCATGCAGTCAGACGTGAGGCACAGTTCGCCCCTGCCTCACCCGGGGTTTCTGCCCTGGATTTGATCGGAAAAACTCAAATTCGGCAATTTTTACTCAATAAAATGTCAGAAATGTGTAGTCATACTGCAAATGCATTTTAACACAGATCAGTGGAAAATATTAATGTTTATTAATGTACACTTTCTTTTTTCTTTTTTTTGTCATGATGACAGGTGAGGCACTGCCTCACCTGCCTCCCCTGACCGCACATCACTGGGGAGGTTGCATTATAATGAATCCAGCCCTCGACCAGGATCGCAGGTTAACTTTCTGAGTAGTAGCAAGATCTTATTTTTTTTTTACTTTCATTATTAGTTTAGCTCTACACATCGGGTTTGTTGATAATAAGGTATGTCCTTTATGGTCTTAGTGAGGTAATGTTGAGCCTATAAAAACTTTTCCTGCTATTGTGACTTAACCAGATTCTCAGAAATTTATAGAAATGTTACTTAAATTACAAAGTTCAAAGAATCCTATCTGTATGTGTTTTTTTAGTTGATTGTGTAATCTTCATATCTCTTCATATCTCCTTTCTCTGTTTTCACTGGTCTGACCTCTGGAACAATATGCAATTAAATTCAGTTTAATTCAATTTTATTTATATTAGTGGTAGGACGCGGTTAAAAAATTAATCTAATTAATTACAGGCTTCCTAATCAATTACTCGCAATAATCGCATTTTTTGTAGCAAGTAAGCAAGTGATTATTTTCAATTCAAATCAATTCTGATTGACAGTTGAATCAATGACTAGACATGTAAATGTTTATAAGTTACAATTTATAAAATGAATACAAAATGGGACATATAGAAAAAAGTGATTTGGATGATTTGAAACCTGGATTTAGTTGTCTTTACCACTGTATGCGAGATTACAAAAGCATAGTTCAGTAACCTTCAGAAAGTTGAAAATCCACAGATTCATTTTGTTTTCATTGTTTCTGGGTTTGATAAATGGTGTCATTTTGATAGTTCTTTTTTTTAGGAAAATACATTTTTATTTATAAACAAAAATCTTTTTTTCATAAACTAAAAGTATATAATTAAGTTATTAAAAGACAGACATTTTTGTGGTTTAAGGTATTACTCCACCGAGGCTCTGCCTCCTTGGCAGTGTAATAACATAAACCACAAAACTGTTTGTTTCATTTCCAGTGGCGGCTGCTGAAAAATATTCTCGGTGGGGCTGTGCCATATCAAGTCAGTTTCAGTAACCATCCCGATACAACAGAAACGGCAGGATATCAGTGCTCTGTGAAAAAATAATTATTTAATGCCAATATTAATAACTTGAGGCATTTTTGCACAAGACATTAACAACATATTGCGTAACCAAAATTTTGGCAATAAATTATATATACAGCTGAGCACATGAAACAGTGCATTAGTGTTGAATTGAAAACTCAAGTATTATGTTAAGTGTTAAGTATATTAAGAAATTAATACTAGAACAGAAAAATACTGTACAGTAATTTATGATAAAGCTTAATGTTACTAACTGATCAGAACTGCAACAATTAAGTGATTTTTCAATTAGCAGACAAAGAAAAATACAATCTGCAACAATTTTCATGATTTCAACATTTCAGTGAACAAGCCAGAAAATGATGAGCAGATTACATAAGCAAACACATACTATTCAGACAAAATATCAAAAAATTATTAAATGCAATACATTGCTGGATAATGTGTTGTGCTAAAGTCAACTTTATACAAAGAAAAATCTGGTCAAGGAAATATATGTGTGTGTATACAGACAGACAGTACTCTTCTGTTGAAGATTACTTTGTATGAATATGAAACAGGCCTGGAGAAAAATGATGGTACCCTTAATTTTGTTGCACAACCTTTTAAACTAGTCACTGCAGTCAGGTGATTTATGTAACTCTCAGTGAGACTTCTGCATGTGTCGACTCCTGGTGAGCAAACTGCTCCAGCTGTCTCAGGTGTGAAGGCTGTCCTTCTCCAGACTGCATGTGTCAGCTCCTTCCACAGATGTTCAGTAGAATTCAGATCAGGGCTCATTGGAGGCCACTTCAGAACAGTTCAGTGTGTAACTGTGTGTTACACTTCATCTCTTCATCTAGCTGCGTTGCGATGTTAGCCTTGCCTAGCATCGTTAGCTTAACAGTGTTCTCCATATGTGTCCTGCTACTCTTGAGTTTCTTTATTTTCTCGGATAAATGTTTCATATCTCTTACTCCTGAAACAGTCTATGCCGTGTCTGCCCCAGCCGTTTTATAGAGCAAACACGGGAAGCAATATAAAGCATTTGCATGACTGCATCCAGCTAGCCAAGCCTTCCTCTTGTACCAATTACGAGGGAAGCCTCTTGTATAAAATTTACCTTTCTCGCTGGTTTGTTGACTTATTTTGATATTAGGTTGATCTGGGCCTCGCTGTTTTATTTTGAGTTTTTCCACCAATGTTCTCCTTTCAAATGGATTTAGGAGAAGAGATCGTACACTTTCACCGTCCACCTCGCCCATCATTGTCACTGTCACAGTTTTTTTTTTTTTTAATTTATTTCGGTTGTCAGTTTCAATGCAAATAACAAAAAAAAAGTGTTATACACTCAATTCAACAAACAAAACAAAAACAAGTGCAAATAGACAAGGGGGTTACACATCAGTGTTGAGTTCATACAATAGGTCATAAACATTTTCATATCTATTCATTATTTTAGGGCTTTTAACCCTTTAAGCTTCAGTCAATTCCAGCCATTTTCAGTACAAAAAATCGCTAATATTCTATTTTTAAATAAAAAAATTACGAAAAATACGGGGAATATTGGACGGGCATCGCGAGGTGCATTTCCTTGAAAATGACCGATTCGGGGATTTTATACCGACTTCAGGACATGTTTTGGACAAAATAGTTTACTGGCTTGTGTCATCTGGATGTAAAAGGTTGGATTATGGCCGTTTTTGTGGAATCTTTTTTTTGTGTGTAATAATGAACCCGGAAATGTGAGTCGCGCTGTGTGCGTTGAAGCCGTGTATAGAGAACAGATGGATGAACATTTGTTTTTGTCGGACAAATGTGTTTTTCTCACCCGCTGTAGTAATCACATCTGAAAGTGGTTTATACCGGCGGATTCATGAGAATCTAAGCTTTCCATCGGCGTATAGTGTTTGCAGCCGTCGGACATTCTTGAAATTCCTATGCAAATTAGTAGGTGTACCGCCGGCGGTACACTGAAGCTTAAAGGGTTAAATAGTTCTCAAATTCTGTTACGAATACTTTAAAAATGGGGGGTGTTTTAAGGAGTCTTTTCTTATGTATAAAAAATTTTGCTAGACAGAGGATCAAATTACGATAGTATAGTTCTTGTTTCTTGTTTTCCAGAAGAGTTCCAAAGATTACAATGTCTCTTGATATTGGTCTTGAGTCTCCCAAATGTCCATGAGTCCAGTCGTGCATGCATTTCCAAAATATTTGAGTTTTGATACATTAAAAAAAAAAATGGTCTATGGTTTCTACATTGTTTTCACAAAAAACACATATATTATCATCTATATTAAAACGTTTCCGTAATAATTCTTTGGCGGGGTAAATACAATTCATAATTTTAAAGTGTGTTTCTTTAACTTTTGGTGGAACTGGAAGTTTTAGATACACTGTTCTTAGTTTGTCAATAGACGTTTTATCATATTTATTCCTTATATCATTCTTATTCGTTATACCAGGGAATAGATTGTTGGTTAGACAATGTCTTATGAATTGGTTTGTGCATTTCTTGTCAGTAAGGCAAACACCTTGAATTGCAACAGTACCCATTAGTGGATTGATGGGATGATGTTCAACTATGTTTTTGGTTAGAAAAATAAATTCTTTTGGCAATGCTTTAATAAGTCTTTTGAATTCGTATTCAGGAGGATTAAAGTTATGTTTGATACAGAATTGTTTGTAAGTTAGCATATCACCATTAGTGTTCATCAAGTGTACAATAGACCATATATTCTTATTCATCCATTCTTTATAAAATAGTGACTTACTTTTGTACAATATATATCTGTTGTTCCATATTATAGTGGAGTGTGGGGAGTAATTGTGTACATAAAGTAGTTTCCAATATAATAATACCTGTTTATGGAACTCTGATAATTTAATGGGGAGTTTATTTATAGTAAAATCCAATAAGAGTAATATTTTTAGCCCACCTAATTTGTTAAATATAAAATTTGGGACACAATACCAAAACACATTATAGTTATTGAGCCAAGATTTTAACCAATTAATTTTAACGGGTCCGTACCTCTAGTACAGATGCTACGGGTATGGGTCCGTACCTCTAGCATCAACCTTTTCAAAGTGCGTCTTCAATCTGGTATTGAAAACATTGTTGCAGATACTCAGTCTGGTTTTTAAAAAAAAGAGGTCAATTCATAACAATATTAGATTGGTAATGGATCTAGTTGAATATAGAGATCTAATAAATGATGATGCATTCATCTTTTTTTTAGATTTCTACAAAGCCTTTGACTCTATGGAACACAGGTTTATCTTCTCAGTTATAGAACAGCACGGATTCGGAGTTAAATTTACAAACTTAATCAGAGGGTTGTATCAGAATGTCAGTAACTCTGTTTTATTACCAAAAGGAACCACTCCCAGATTCAATATCTCTGTTGGTATACCCCAGAGTTGTCCAATTTCACCTTACCTTTTTATTTTGGTAAGTGAAATGTTAGCAATTCACCTAAAACACTGTGAAGATCTCAAGACATTGGACATCTTTGGCAAAGAATTAATAATAACTCAATTAGCAGATGATACTACGCTACTTCTTAAAGATAATAAACAAGTTCCAATTGCTATTGAAAAAATAAAATTGTTCTCGGAGGCCTCTGGCTTGACTTTGAATTTAAAAAAATGTGAACTTCTTGCAATCCATGACACCCCCTTAAAGGAAATTTGCAATGTTCCCATTAAAACGGAAATCAAATATCTGGGTGCATATATATCGAAAGACCAAAACTCCAACCTCACAATGAATTTTAACAATAAACTTAAAGATTGTAAATCAAAATTGAATTTATGGCTTCAGAGGGATCTCTCGATATTAGGGCGCATTTACCTAGCAAAAATGGAAAGTTTATCAAGAATTATATATCCAAGTTGTAGTATTGCAGTCTCAAATAACTTAATTAAAAAAATTAATACTATGAACCTTAACTTCATCTGAAGAAACAGTCCACACTATCTTAGAAAAGATCAAATGGTTAAAGAAATAAAAGACGGTGGCCTGAAGGTCATTGATTTTGGTTGCCTTAATGGAACACTTGAAATTAAGGTTGATGCTAGAGGTACGGACCCGTGCCCGTAGCATCTGTACTAGAGGTACGGACCCGTTAAGGTCACTGAAGAGCTGGCGCCGGTTAACTACTATTTACTGCACATTACAGGCAGTTTATATGAATGACTTTGACGGCGAACATTGTATAATTTAACCAAAAATACACCGTCTCCTCTCACACTTTAGACAATGTAGTTTTTACGCTTTTAGACACCGTGTCTAAATTGTTTGAAGTCCAGTTCCTATTAATTAGTTTACCGCGTTCAGTGGTGGAAACGGCTGATGAGCTCCATTGCAAATGTTCCCATTTAATTTCGGATGCTAATTTACAAGATAAAATTAAGGATGTCGAATATGAAACAAACACTCGTGAATGGTGAGGAGCAGCTCTTTAATTCGGCACGAATTAAAAAAAACCACAAACTCGATTTACTGTGATATTGTGAGGTTTGTTTGTGGTGATGTAAATTAGCCATTCAACAGAGTCCGCTAACATTAAAGTGACGCAGAAAATACGTCAGGGTTTTGTTTAGGTTGTTAATATGTAATAGTCTACTTTTGAAGGTAAAAAAATACTTTTCGTTTGCTGGCTGTTAGTTCCGCCATTTGTTTTGTTTGCTGTTTGTGCTTTATTAGAACAGGGTCAAGTGAATAAAAAGTCTTGCTATTTTTAATAGTAGTGCTGATTTCAACCCCCAAATCGCTGTCCGTGAAAAAGTCAGATAGTGATGTTGGACTTTTCCACAGACAACGATGACCCCAGCACACTGATTGTAAAATATTTCTTGTAACTTTATTGGAACTTGATATTGAATGAATGGACTTTAATACACTGTTAATACACAAAATACATTTATTTTTAATACAGTGTTATATAATGTGTTTACATCATTAAATACTGATGTTCAAATTCCATGAAGAGCAGATGACTGACAGGACAGGCTCTGCACGCAGATTCACCTCGAATCATGGAAGCGCCTTCATCAGCGTAGCCGGCTCATTAATATTTATGTCCGTCGGATTACCAGCCAATCACGAAGCGCGTTCATCAGCCGGCTCATTAATATTTATGTCCGGCTCATTAATATTTATGGTAAGGGAAAGTGCCATATCCGTAGGCCACAGGCTATGGGTACGGGTCCGTATCTGTAGACACTACCTTTTGAAAATGTGTGTGAGAAGTTTATAATCTGTATTTCTAAGCATAATTGGTCTTCTGTTTTCAATAAATCTCTGGTCTTTATCTGCCTTTGGGATAGAGATGATAACTCCATGGGACGTTGTGGGTGGGTGTCACTGTCACAGTTATCCACCGCACTCACGCATGCTCTTCTTCTTCTTCTTGTGAATTTCCGGCAGGCTGGATGCCTTGCGGCACATTGCTGCCTCTCACAGGTCAGGGTGAGAATGCAGAATTCTCACGCATGCTCACTTGGCTTGGGGCGATATCGATTTCGCCCCTCTGGGCATCAGATTCGACGATGTTGATTGGATAAATTTCTGTTGCGATGTCGAATCTCTTGTCGGTCATTGGCTGCTCTGCCGCACTGGAAGGGCGATTTCTCCAGCGCCCCAGCAGCTCAGCAGAGATGAGCAGGAAACTATTTTCCCCGAAAATTCTTATTAATATTTTGTACATGACATGTGATTGCGAATTTAAACACGCATGGTGCTAAAATAAATAACTAATTATTGTTTATTTTAAAAAATATTTATTTTAAAAAGGAAAAATCAAAAACACCGGGGGGGCGGCGCCCGAGCGCCCTCTATTGGCCAGCCGCCACTCTTCATTTCTATTTATCAGCATTTCTCATCTGTCTACTACATTCACAGATGTCTGCAAACTCAAAATGAAATTATAGCAATTATATTCAACATTTTCCAACGTTTTTTAACTCAAGCACATTCAGTGTATTATAAAGAGGTCTATTATGGGATGGCTACACCGTTAGCCGTTAGCATGACTGTCGTATTTAATTTCCCCAACAGTCACAAAAAACTCTAATGTGTTGACTGCATTAAATAGGTCAGTTGGCCTCAACAATATGTCTGAGGGTGAATTTGGGGACCAAGACCAGAAAATAGGGGAAGGCTGTGTTGAGGGGAAAGAGGGACAATAGGAGGAGAAAATCATGCGGTAGGAAATGACCTGGGGCACTGAAACTTGTGATTTAGTACACATGATAGCATCGCAAGATTCTCAGAAGGATTCAAGTTCAACTGTGAGAATAGAGCAACAACATCATGTACAAAGTCACAGTCTATAGGTAATAACCTATTTTTTGTATTTTATTAACCTCTTTTGTATATTTTAATAGCCTTCACTTAACTTTGTTTAACTTCTGTGACCTGTTAGGAGGCTTTACAAAGCAGTCACTGGCATACCTGGCCCTTATGGGTCAAGCTCAAAACCCACTACATACTAGTAATAAGATGCTATTAAGTTGCATCATGGAAAATTATACAGCTTCACAACACCTCATTAGTCATTCCCTTTCTGTAAATACCTGTTTAAATGTCACACCTTGTAGCTCAGATTTTCAGTGACAAATTTTTCATCTGAAAGGCCAAGCTAAGATCACCCTGATGACATCACTATGACATAATTATCAGATTTGGGCATTGAGCAACAGAAAACATTACACAACTAAATAGTTCTGAACATGATAAGTAAACTGATCTTAATATGTATAGCTGGTAGAGGTTTCCTATGATGATTAAAAAAATCATTTTTCTTTTTGCTGATACTAAGGAAGGCATTTTGTAGTGTCTACTGAGTACTATAGCTACTTGAAATTTCGGCTTGAAGAGCTGCTTATTTGTGGTGTTTTCTCTTAAAGCAGCATCCCCTATGTACAGACACTGCCTATTGATTAGAGCACTCTGTTGTAATTTGACAATTAAAAACTTTGGGGTGAAGGCACATATTCTTGGTCAACATGGGAAGTGGAGGAATGCTACAGATGTTTTTTGTCAGTGGGAATCCTCCACATTAGTGTGAAAGGCGCTTTCTGTTCCCATGGGTAGGTAATTCCTGTTAGACTGAATAATCACTAAATAAATGGAAAAACACTGTGGTCCCAATCCTATCACAGTCTTGAGAGACAGAGCTGAGCCAGCTCTCAACAACTGGAAGCTCAAGTTACTGACTCACAGCTTTTGCTCTACTCTAACTCTTTTCCCTTGGAATCTCTGTTGGTGTGAGCTGTTAATGATGGTTTTACATTTGACGATTTTAATGAATTACATATACATCTATTTCTAGTTTTACTGACTACAATTGAGGATGAGAACTCTGGATAAAATCATGAGGTTTTAGTTTTTTTTTCTTCATAAACATACTGTACAGTAGAAAAAAAAACATGGGCTCTGGCTCCCAGGGAGGCCACACCATCCTTCAGCTTCACCCTGAGATCCACAGAGATACGCTGGTCAAAACACACCTGTAGCTAAACCCTAGAGAAGCAGGAGCTTGACTCCCTCAAGTCTCCATCAGCACCGCATCTCAGAGACTTCGCAGTGACACCCCTCTATGGTGCAGCCTGACACCCTGTCACTCACATCCATTCACGTACACAAGAAAACTTGTAAGCAATCCTTGACTAATCATCAAAGATTGCTTACATACTTCCTCACAATTGTTGTTGAAGCACAGACTAAAGTGCTTTAAATCTCAAAGATCTATGTCTATAAGCTTCCGTCAATGTTCGCCTGAAATTTCTACTGAAGATGTACGGAAAGTAAATTGAATGCTGTTCTTGAACTGTTTGGAGTACAGGCATGGTTGGGGTCTCCTTTGAAAGCTGACAACCCGAATTTTAGGGTTTTTTTTTGTTTGTTTTTTTTAAAATTTCTTTTTATTGAGCATCAACAGTATGATACATAATCACACAAACAGAAGAATCACAATGCCCGTGTTTATATTTTAACTTTTCTTCCACCCCCAAGAACATGTTGGACACCAATCCATAAAAAACATATGATTAAATGAGATGAAACTGGATTTGTAAAAAAAAAAGTAAATTAAAAAAAAAAAAAATATATATATATATATATATATATATATATATATATATATATATACACATCCGCAAAAAAAAAAAAAAAACCTTTGCCTAGACTCACCAAGATTGAAGCTGTGCACTAGCCCCGACATGGTTTACATGGATTCAATCATAAACACAAATATTGATGCAAGATAGCCGCAGAGTGGTCATTAAGTGGGTACAGTTTTAAGTTTATTTAGATGTTTCAACATTGGACCCCAGACAGAGAAGAATTTGTCCCTGGAACCCTTGAGGGTATATTTTATTTTCTCTAATTGTATGAACTGTGTCAGGTCCCTAAACCACAAAGATACTTTCGGTGGATTTTTTGATTTCCAATGCAATAGTATTCTTCTACGTGCCAGCAGCGTCGTAAAAGCAATTATGTTTTTGTAACTTTCCCTTATTGTTGTGTGTTTTCTATCTGAGGTACCAAATATGGTCATAGCTGCGTTGGGTTGAAGGTCTATATTCAATGCTTCTGACAATATTTTAAAGATAGCAGACCAATAGGTAGCCAGGGCTGGACACGACCAAAACATATGTGTTAAATTAGCAGGAGAATTTTGACACCTGTCACAGCTTGCATCTGTGTTAGGGTAGATTCTAGCCAGTCTTGCTATGGAGTAGTGAATGCGATGTAGAATCTTGAATTGTATAATGCTTAATTTGGTGCAGGAAGGGCTGTCATTGACTCTTAGAAGAGCACTCTCCCAAGTGTCCTCTTCCAAGTCTTCCCCCAGCTCATTCACCCAGTCTGCTCTGATCCTTGCCAGTGTTGTGTTTTTTAAGGAGGTCATACATTCGCTAATCCTTGAGATAAGTCTTTTTGAATTGAATGGGGATTTCAACAGATCATCTAAACCAGAAGGTGATGTTATGTATGGAAAGTTGGGATCCTGATGTTGAAGGAAGTGACGGACTTAGAAGTATCGAAACAGGCTGGACTGAGGAAGGCTAAATTTATGCGATAGCTCATCAAAACTTGCAAAAATGGAGTTTATATACATATCCTTGAAATTATGAATGCCTCGTCTCTGCCAAAGTCTAAATTCCGAGTCTAACCTAGCTGGCTGGAAAAGGTGATTATTATGTATGGGACTTAGATAGAGAAGGTTTTTAAACCCAAAGTTCCGTCTAAGCTGAATCCATATTTTGAGAGTGTTTATAACTACAGGATTATTAGTGTGCCCTGCGACAGACTGGTGACCTGTCCAGGGTGTCCCCTGCCTTCACCCGAGTCAGCTGGGATAGGCTCCAGCACCCCCCGCGACCCTAGTGAGGATAAAGCGGTGTATAGAGGATGGATGGATGGATGGATTATTAGTGTACTGTAAGAAAGAGATGGGAAGACTGGAGGTGACCAGGGCTCTAAGAGAGGTGGAGATGCAAGATGCAGCTTCTAGTTGACACCAGTCTGCATCAGATGTATAGAGCCAATACATAATTTTTTGGACATTTGAGGCCCAATAATAATGACAAAAATTTGGAAGGGCTAAACTACCTTGATTTCTGGGCCTCTGCAAGAGCTCTAATCGTATTCTAGGTTTCCTCCCATCCCATATGAATGAAATTAAGGCCTTATCAATAGATTTTAAAAAAGATTTAGGAAGATAAAGAGGAATACATTGGAACAGGTAAAGAAACTTGGGGAGCACATTCATTTTAATACAGTTCACTTTCCCCGCTAGGGATAGATGAAGTGGTTTCCATTTCTTCAGGTCTAATTTGACTTTATCAAATAGTAAACAGAAATTTTCTTGGAAGAGATTTTGCATGTCCTGTGTAATATTAATGCCCAGGTATTTAAAGCCATTTCTGGACATTTTGAATGGTAGAGTACCATCCTGTATTTGAAGAGCCAGATCATTAATAGGATAACATTCACTTTTACTAAAATTCAGTTTATACCTAGAAAAAACGCCAAATCTCCTTAGGGCATGGGTAATATGGGGAACACACAACACAGGGTCAGATACATACATTAACAAATCATCTGCGTAAAGCGATACTCTATGCTCTCTCCCTCCCCTATGAATCCCAGCGATTGATGGGGATGCTTTAAGTGATAAAGATAAGGGCTCTATGGCTAGGGCAAATAACAATGGACTGAGTGGACAACCCTGGCGGGTGCCCCTTGACAGCTGGAAATATTGTGAGCGCTTACCATTTGTGGTTACAGAGGCTTTGGGTGAGGTATACAAAAGTTTGATCCATGTTATAAAATTAGGGCCATATCCAAATTTCTTTAAACAAGCAAATAAATAACCCCATTCTACTACCCTATCAGATGCTTTCTCTGCGTCCAGCGCGATGACCACTTCTGGTACCACGCTGGACACAGGAGAGTGGATAACATTTAGGAGCCGCCGAATGTTTGTAAATGAATGTCGGCCTGATATAAAACCGGTTTGGTCGACAGATATCACATCGTGTATTGTGGTTTCTAGGCGTAGGGCAAGGGCTTTGGCCAAGATCTTCACATCACAATTTAAGAGAGAGATGGGACGATACGAGCTACATTCTGTGCTATCTTTACCTGGCTTCAGCAGAAGAGTAATCGATGCTTCAGTCAATGTCTGTGGGAGTGACCCATGAAATAAAGAATCATTAAACATATCAAGTAAAATTGTTAACAGTTTATCAGAGAACTTTTTATAGAATTCTATAGGATACCCATCGGGGCCTGGTGCCTTGCCGTTCTGCATTGCCTTCATAGCGGTTATGATTTCTGCGTCTAGTGGACGCTCAGTTTCAGTCCTATGAGCTGTTGTTATAGAAGGAGCCTGGATGTTGTTAAAGAAATGATCCATGTCAGAGCAATCATTCGTCATCTCTGATGTATACAGATTTGAGTAAAATGTGGTGAATATTTCTTTTATTTCTTCTGGATCAATAGACAACCCGAATTTTCACCCAGTGCAGTCAGAACTACTCTAGGTGCTACTGGCACAGAGTATTTTATGTTGGAACACACTGAACTAGGATGACTTTTATTCTCACCTAAATTTTTTCCCTCATTAAACACCTGAAGTGTGGCAGCACTGTGACAGCTTGAAAACACAAAAAGGCAACAGCCTGGGGTCTTACATAGTTCAGGTCAAAATTTCAGAGCAATACTACAAGAAATGAGTGTTTCACACATGTATTTGTACTGCTATGGCCCGGCGCTGTCAATTTTGGACACCCTCTGTACACCCTGGGCAAAAATGGTATATGTTCGTTTTATAGCCCGTTTTCACATTATTTTCACGCCAAAAACTCATAAAGAACTCAAAAAAGGCACTTCAGTGTGGATCAGACGCAGAGACTGAGAGGGAGACAGAGAGGCTCCTGCTGCAGCCAGAGCCAAGGTGTGAAATGTCACACAACCCTGCTGGCAGAGGCTCTATTTATATCCTGCTATTCAGCAGGCTCATTGGCTATCAGCCCTGTCAGTCAAACGTTTCCTCCGACGTGATTTGCTCAGAATTTACTGACGAAATGAGGTAGGTCCAGATCGGTCAGTCTCGGCTATGGTTGGCCGTTTAGGGCTCGGAGGCAGGCCAGAGTCACTTGATTGGTTGAAACGCGGTGTAAACATAAAGGATAGACTTCAGTCGCCATTTTGAGTCCAAGACTGCATGGATATCTGTATGCTGAATAAAAATATAGGCATAAATACAGTGAATATGAAACGCGCAGCGCTGCCTTATGCCGCGTGTGCGCGCATGGAGCCGAGCTATTTGTGGATTATTTACTTATTTCAAGACATGTTTTGGACAAAATATTATACTTGCTAGTATTGTCTGGATGCCGAAGCTTGGATTCTGGCCGGTTTTTGTGGATTATTTTCATCTTTGACCAGTAAAAGAGCGTCCAAAGGTGAGTTGTGCCCTTTAAATTTTTGTTGTTTGTTGGAGAAATGTGTTTATATTACCCGCTGTGGTAATCACATCTGAAAGTGGTTTATACCGGCGGATTCATGAGAATCTAAGCTTTACATGGGTGTATAGCATTTCTATAATTGCTTCGGACATTCTTTCGGACATTCTTTAAATTCTTATGCAAATCTCAAGTGTCCCGCGGGCGGGACACTGAAGCTTAACAACAATTCTTAGACGTTGTTTCAACCTTAGTTCTGACACAATGTTTTCCACAGATGTTTCAGGATCATGGCATCTCACCTGTGTGGATTCTCATGTGGGCTTTCAAACTAGCATTATGATGGAAACTTTTTCCGCAGGCTTTACAAGAGTACAGCTTCTCACCTGTGTGACATCTCAGGTGAAGCACCAGGTTGTCCCGACGATAGAAACATTTCCCACATATTTCACAAGAATGTGGCTGTTTTGCACGTTGCATCCAGCCTTGTGACCAAACCCTGTTTGTGCAGTCTTTTTTTCATGGCCGTCTTGAATAGGGCGAAGAAAAAAAACAATCTGTTCTCTGGGAAGCGGATGAGGAGCCCCAAGCTGCTAGAGTTTGGTCTTTCTTCAATCTAGGTCAGATTTCACAAAGGTGCCAGGATGGCAGACTTGAATGTCATCCTGTTTTATTTACATGTGCATCTTAGTGTCTCTAATCTCCGCCTCCTCTTTGTTGCTTTCCCCTCCCCCCTCAGTCCTCAGCACTGTTTCTCATACAAGGCCAGACTGCATGAGGAAAGGAAAGATGCACTTTTTATCAGGTCAGAGTAAAGAGTGCTAATGCAGGGCTATTAATTACTTGAGCTACTGAATGGTGGAATACTTGGTGATTGTTGTGTTAGTCTATTATAATTCTGTCTGTGGGAGGAAACCGGAGTACCCAGAGAAAACACACTCATGCACAGGGAGAACAAGGGGTCTTCTAGCTGTGAGGGGACAATGCTAACCACTGAGCCCCGTGATTAGCATATGATTCTTGTACGCAAACCGGCCTGGACCTGGGCGACAGTGCTAAACCCCATCCACTGTGCAGCCAATAATAATAATAATAATGATAATAATAATAATAATAATAATAACATTAATAATATCATTAATAATAATAATAATAATAATAATTAGCAACTCTATTTCTTTAGTATCTTTCAAAACTGGGGTTACAAAGTACTTCACAAAGCACTAAAATACATAAAACATTAGATAAAACAAAAATTAAAAATACATCTTAAAAAGATCAATATCCAAGCATTAAAGTTGGAATAAAGGTTAAATAAATGCTTGTCTGTACAGGTGTTTTTTTTGTTTGTTTGTTTATAAAAGCTCTTTAAACTGCGGAACTGAGTTGTTTTGACAGTCAGGGTCAGCTTCTTTCACAGTGTTGGAGCAAAAACAATGAAAGCACAGTCCCCCTAAGTTTTAAGTCTGTATCATGGGATGTCAAAGACTAGCTGGATTTCAGATCTCAGGAGTCAAGGTGCAGAACGTGGTGTTCAAACTTCCGATATATAGAGAGGTGTCAGACCGTTTAGAGATATAAAAGTGATGAACAAAATTTTGAATTGAATTCTGTACTGAATGGGAAGCCAGTGTAATCGCGCCAAAACTGAGGTGGTATGTTCTCTGCACCAAGTATTTGTAAGAACTCTTGCTGTTGCATTTTGAATCAACTGTAGCCAAGTGACAGTTTCATTTTTGAGGCAGGTGAATATAGAGGTCCATTAGCCTAGGTGGGAATAAATGAAGGTGTGTGTGTCACGCCCGCTCCGGTGCGCGGGCTCGTCTCGTTAACGACGAGCGGTTACAATCAGCGCCATATAAAGCCTGGCTCTCTCCTTTGCTCGAGTGCCGGATTATTGCAAACTGCTCTCTGCTCACTGCCCCGTACCTCCTGCATCATGCCTTGCCAGATACATGCTGCACCCCGCCGCAAGCACACAGCTTTGGATTAATGGATCATCTCGTCTGCCACCCCGCTACATGCTGCACCCCGTCACACACATTCCGTCATCTGGACTCAGTTCCCTGTGAGTTACTTTCCCGGCTCCGTCCTCCCACTTCACCCCGGAATCCCTCGCCCAGTCTGCACCCCTCTCCCGTCTACCCTCAGCCCGCCTGCTGCTCAGTCCTCACCCCGTCTCCACCGCCATCTCCCTCAGCTCTGCTCTCCACCTGGTCTCCCGATTCCCCTCCTGGACACGTTGTGAGTTTCCCCCTCTCCCTCTTAGTTTAGCTTAGTTTTCATCACGGCCCTAAGCCATCGCCTTTAGTTTTGTTTAGTTTAGTTTTGCCCCCCTTCCTGATTTTATTCCCTGTTCCTCCCTTGGAGTGATTTTATGTTAATATTAAAATATTTGTTTAATTCACCCAGCCTGTCGGTTTCGCCTGCTGCTTGGGTTCACACCGCCCGCTCGTGACAGTGTGTAAGCTGCTCAGTTATGTTTCTGGGATAAATGGTTACATGTTTCTAACTTGTATGTGGTATGATTGGACATGAGGTAGTGATTGAAGAATTTTGAAGATTTCTTGCTGCATGTGTTATATTGCTTGAAAGTGGTCTGAGGTGGGGGATAATATTGTGGGAAATGTGGTTGGGACCGATAGTTACGACTTCACTTTTATCTGTGTTTAGTAGGAAGTCGGCTGCCATCCAGTCATTAATTGAGAGTGTAGACTACCTGGGGTGAATTATATGTATAACTGGCAGTCATCAGCATAGCAGTGGGAGGAAACGGGTGAAATTGTGAATGATTTGACGAAGGAGCAACAGTTACAGACTGGATAAAATTGGTCCAAGGACTGAGCCCTAAGATATAAGAGCAGATGAAGATGAGTAATTGTTCAGTGTGACTTTGAAACTCAGTTTAGTATGATGAAAGCTAAAGCAGTTCCATAGATACAGACCTAGTTCTTGAGCCTTCAGTATTTCATGGTCTACTGTGTCTGTAACGGCAGTCTGGGAACCCTGGCACAGCGACAGGTGAGGGCTTAAGAAGACTTAATTTAATAAGAGGATGAAACTGAAACCAAAACAGAATGAGGAAACTAAACTGAGGGGACAATAACCAAGCTGACTATCGAACGACTATTCAAGGATAAATGTTATATGAATTATAAAAAATGGCAGAATTAGGGCTGTCAAAATTAGCACGTTAACGCAGATTAATCCAGCACCATAATTAATCAGATTAAAAATTTTAATGTAATTAATGCATCTGCAGCGCAGAATGACTCAAAATCCCTGAAATGTCTCTGGCAACGCATTTCGGGTATTTTAAATTTGATGGGTCGCTTCTGTTTTACCGGCGCAGCTTTTCCAGTGCTTACGGCATTAATTTATCAGCTCAGGAAACACACAGACCAATTAGGTATGAGTTCAGCCATCCCACATGACACTACTTAGCCAATGAATTGGTCTCTGCATTCCAGCCACTGAACATCCCAGCTGAGTTGAGAAAACAGGTGAGGGGCAGACAAGAAGAGGATGGAGAAAAAGATAAACAAGAAAAGCACTCAGGGAGTGCAGTGCTCTGCCAAGACTGTTCATTCTTCAATTTGTGTATTCAGAAATCACGGTAACATAGAATCAGACCATATATTATAGATCGACCCACAAGCTAACTGAAGAAATACAAAATTACCTTGTGTGAGCACAGACGTGTTGTGCATGCGTACATTATGTAGTACAGATACAGAATTGCGTGGCCAAAATATGTAACGGGTGGAATGAATTGAGCCAGGTAACTGACACAGCGTTGACTAGTTGTCATGGTTATGGTGAGGCCCTGCCGACTACTATGTCTTGCAATGGAAAATCCTTAACAAATCTGTAGATCCAGACTATAAGCCGCATCACTGCCAAAATCTAATGAGGTGGTCCTTGTGACATTTCTGACCTTCCCTGAAAATTTGATCCAAATCTGTTTATCTGTTTTTGAGTAATGTTGCAGACAGACAGGCAGATTCACAGACAAGCGAACGCCGATCGTCACATAACTGCGTTCCTTGACGGAGTAATAAACAAATCGACACCGAGAGGAAAGTCGCCCTGACTATATTTGGCTCAACATATAGCTGTAAGCCAGCTTCTCAACTATGAATGTAATCCAAACTAAATATGGTTCCAGACTCACCATTGAGCTCCAAATATGTTTGAGAATGACCCTGACACCATGCAGGCCATGATTCTCACGCACTGGCAGCTCAGTTCTCCCAATAAGCAGCACTGATATAAGGGGAATAATAAGAGAAAAAAGTGAAAGTGTTCAACTGTTCAATTTTTTTTAGATTTAGGTATTTTTAAAGGTGTATTTAAGTTGTTTTAGGTTGTTCAGTCATTTTTCACTTTATTTTCAGTTGTACACTTATGTCAAAAGTTATTTATTAATAAATGTTGTCAAAATGCTTTTGAACTGTACTGAATTTATTTGATTTAACGGTCAGTTATTGATTACATGCAGACACTAATAAAAGTACCAGGTTACATCAGTATACACCATATTGCCAAAGGTATTCGCTCACCCATCCAAATAATCAGAATCAGGCGTTCCAATTACTTCCAAGGCCACAGGTGTATGAAATCAAGCACCTCGGCATGCAGACTGCTTTTATAAACATTTGTGAAAGAATGGGTCGCTCTCAGGAGCTCAGTGAATTCCAGCGTGGAACTGTGATAGGATGCCACCTGTGCGTCAAATCCAGTCGTGACATTTCATCGCTCCTAAATATTCCACACTCAACTGTCAGCTGTATTATAAGAAAGTGGAAGTGTGTGGGAAGGACAGCAACTCAACCACCAAGTGGTAGGCCACGTAAACTGACGGAGCAGGGTCGGTGGATGGTGAGGCGCATAGTGCCAAGAGGTCGCCACCTTTCTGCAGAGTCAATCGCTACAGACTGTCCGCCAGTCTAGCCTTCCTTAACCCTTGCCTCAGGTTAATTCTGGTCCAGCTCTCCGTTCAAAGGGTTAGATCCTATCTGCCTATTAGAATTTCACCTAACAGGATTCAGCAGAATAATTAAGCTGGTGTCGAGGAACACTCGCCTAGGTTCTGACTGCCTTACGTCCAAACGTCTTACCCCTCTTATCTGACAAATACTCTCTTACTAAGCAGCCCTCTATGTAGTAGAATTGATTTATCACTCACGTTTGTTAGCGGCAGCTTTCCTCTTGTGACTGCTTGCACTTGGTGCTATTCCTAAGTTCGTTTTAGAGATTTGGAATAAACTAACCTCAGGGGTAATGTTTAAATATTCTCATTGGACTGAACAACCTTTAGAATCATTAGATTTAATGCACACAATCAACTTAACTTTTCACCTCTATGCAGAATAGGTGGATCATAGTAGCTACATAAAACTTCTCTTTAAATGCAAAGTAGCATTTTATTAAGCAATATTAGCAAGGGCACAGCATCAATTCATGATTAAACAATTAATTATTACTGATTACTAAAAACTAAACTAAATTAAACTAAGCTGAGCGTATCTAACAATCTTCTCTAAATAGTAATTTAGGAGAGTGGGTGGACAATGCGGCCGCTGCCGTCTCACCCGGTCTGGACCTGCGTCTGGGAGAGCTACTCAGTCGACCAGTAGACTCGGTACAATGTCTTCTTTGTGGGCGAAGAGTGTTCTTCCTCAGCAGGGGGAGTGGAGAGGTCCTGTAAGCCAATCGTGGTCTGGCAGTTATCTGTAGAAGCGGCTGGAACACAAGTGCGAACGCCCCAGCTGTTTCTTGGTTGGATGGTGGCGGTGGAAAACCCCCGTCTTTCCAGGCTGCGGTGGGTCACTGGGTCTTCCAGCCCCTGGAGGGGAGCAGCCCTCTGCTGCTGCCTCCTACGCCTCTCTGAATGTTGTCGGTTCTTCCCTCTGTTGGTCTCGTCTGGATAACTGCAAACCTCTTAGGACTCTCCGTCTGACAGAGTGTGGTCTTCGCGTGTTGAACAAAGTTAGAATAACTTTGCCTCCAACGATGTCCTCAGCGAACTCTGGAGCCTAGGTCCTGCGTTGTCTCCACGTCTCTTGGGCAAAAGGTCCGGTGAAGATTCTTCAGGACTTTGGCAGTGCTCTCCGTTTCAGCTCTCTGGCAGCTCCGGCGAGCAGCATCTCCCAAACAGCATCTATGACTCTCCTCTTTTATACTCTTACTCTTACACAAATCTCTATCCTCGGTACGCCCAGATGATTGACTCATAGATTTAGACACTGTCTAACTTTCGTGATTACACACATCAGTTATACAGAAATCATGTTTTACAAGAAGTACACAGCATCCACATTCTGTTGTTAACACACACACGTTGCTTGAGCCATGTTGCCATGACCATATTTGGCAACAGGCCTTCCTGGGATTTCCCAAACTTCCCACTACTGCACTACTGCTAATGCAGGTGTCACAGGTCGTTGGATGCCCTGCACAGCAGCCAGTTTGGGCATTGCCGGTTGCTCGACGGCTTGCTTGATGACTTGTATCGCCTCTTGGACAGTCATAGCAGGCTGTGTTTCTGGTATCTCAGGTGGCTCGTCCAGCAGCGGTGTCGGAGGCTGTGATGGTATCGGTGACAAACCCGGAGGCAGTTGAAAACTTGCGTCGACTACTGGCAGTGGCATCTCCAGTAACTCACTGAGCTCCTGGCTGTAGTTCCACTGCACCTCTGTGGCCTGTGGCGGTGGCATAGTCTGCGTGCCTTGGGTTCGTCCAGCTGGCACTTCAGGTGGATCAGAAGACCCTTCTGCCGCAGTTGTCACCAGTTCGGTTGGAGCTTCAGGCAGTATATGGGCAATTTCCATGGTTGCCCTATAGCCACACATCTTCCATCTGCAACGTGGGTGGTGGAGACTCCATCTCCAGTTGGGAGTTTCCAAAATTTAACATAGACTGGAAGGTAATAACAACTCGGGTTCTCTTGACACCAAGCTTCAGGCCTAGTTTGAAGCTGGCCCACTGAGCTTCCCAGTGGGGTGGCTGTGGCCTGTATGCTCATGTGATGTCCCAGGCGAATGCCCGGGAGACGGGCCTCAGGTTTTGTTTTTTTTTTACAATAAATGCCTTGTACCGTGGTAACAGGGAAATTTTCCTTGTAACAGGACTCGCACCAAAGGTAGGTGAGACATCCCAAAAGCACTTCTTCTCTTCAATTGTACCCCCACATTTAATGCAGGCTGCACTCATCTGGAATTTAAGCAGACATAGAAACGTTTTTCATTACTTATATATTTTTATAGTGTAGCAAGTTAGCAAGCTGACAGGACATGTTATTGCTTCTCCTTAATCAGCCCTGGTATTTTCTTGGGCGCGCCTTTGAGCCAGCGGGTTCAGCCAAGGGGAATTCAGGACCATTGGTGAGGGGCTTCTTGCTTCTTCTTTCCGAGGAAAGAGGGCTCCGTACAACATGAACCATACTACTCCAATTACCCCTCTGTCTAACAGCAGTCAATATATTACTGCTGTAATACCCCAGTCTACGCCCCAAAGAGTAATGGCGCCTAGCTTGAGCAGCCAACACCCTCTTCCTCTTTCTTGCAGCACCATTGCCAGTGTTGTCAGATATGCTAGCAGTAGCACCACTAGCACACCTTCGTAGGCAGCGCTGATCCACTTCAGGGGGCTGTACAGGGCGGCGAAACCTAGTTTAAACCTTGTCGGCCCCCATAAGAAGTAGGCCACATTCAGGATCCAAGGAGATGAATGGGCAAGGGGGCACTGATTTCCATAACCATCAACTCCTCTGGTCATCAAACCTTTTCTGTCTCATTTGGAGATCATTTCCGCTTACTATGCGCGGGGCATGCAAGGAAAATGGTCCAGACATCCGAATATCCGCATCTCTGGTGTACTTGAAGTTAGTACAAAAATAGTTCAGCGTTCCACATCTTCTGTTAGTGTACTGGAAATCTCTTTCAGGGCAGTCCAAATATATTTTACCATTGCTTTCGTGTATATATTGTCTCCCAGTCCATAATTCCATATATGTATATGGTTTATACACTGGTTGATATGGCATTTTTCACAACAACAGGCTAACCCTACTGTTGGGTTGGTTTAGGATTCTTCTTTCCTTTCCCAACTCTCTTGGTGAGGCCCTTGATTCTTGACCAAACGCTCTCCTTCTCTTTCTTCCCCTTCTTGACAGAATCTTCTTCAGGCTTCACTTCCTTCTTCACCTCGGACACGCCTGCTCCCAGCGAGTACACTCCTACGAATGGCACAATGACCTCGCACTCGCACCGTCACCATCTGATGAGGTCTTGTAGGCGTGGCCGCCCTTGACACCCAGGAATTCACCAACTGGACACTCCCTTCTCGGCGCCAGTCTTCCGGTGTCACAGTGTACACTGCAGTCTTCTCTTTGGCCTTCATGCCTGAATGGCCCCATGCATCGAGGCTCATAACGCTGTAGTAGAGATTGGTGCCTCTGGCACCTTCTTCTCTTGGCACTGGTCCGGAGTCTACTAGGGGGATCGCTGGATCAGCATACACTTCTTCCACTAACCTGTCCCAAGAAGTTAACTCCCATGGTCCTTCCCAACCATGCGCTTGTGCCATCTCTCGTTGAGGGCCTGGGATCAGCTCCATACCTGATGTATACTTAGGCCCATCAGGGTCACGGTAGACCCTGAACACCAGAGGGACTTGTGTTGTAGCCAGTGGCGGGGACATCATTTCTGCTGAAGCTGGGCTGTAAGGCCAGGCTCTCTGGATAGCCCTCTTCCAGACCGGTTGCTCCTGGGCTTCACCTTTTGTTGCTCCCTTTTCTTTATCCTGTATCGGTGGATACAGCGGCAGTGCTGATGGCGCTCTTTCACCCTCGCCCTCGAGGGTCCAGGTTGAGGTTGATGCATCTCTATCATTGCCCGCAATCTCTTCTGGCTCCAGCGCCTGGAGTGGGTCGACCATCTTCCTCACCTGCCATCCCTCGGCTTCACCTGTCTGCACCAGCTGTCCGCACTTCCTCTGGAGGCTGCAGCTGCTGCAGTAGTAGAGCATGTCTCCATCTCACTGGTAAGCACACTCCGTTATCTCTGGTCTTACCCCACGTAGATCCTATTGGGTGATGATGATCAGCCTGGGTAACTTCTCTATTCTGCATACCCCACAAACATAGGCATCAGTTACCTTTACTGGTTTATGGTGCAGACTTCTCATTTCTCTTCTTTTTGGCTTAACCCTCATGGGTTTCTCTTGCCCCGGTCCTTCCCATTGGACCGCTAGGGTGGTCGGCTTCCAGCAAACCACACAATTGTTGTTCATCTTCTTCCATTCTAACATCTCTTTCTCATCTGACAGGAGTCCTCTTTTAGCATAGTCCAATTTCTTCAGGGCTCTGCCTGCCCAGAGCCCCGTTGTACTTCTCCGCATAGTAACCACCCCTTTAACGTTGGCTACTCCGATGAAGGGTGGTAGGCCTTGTGTGCTCACAGCCATGGTTTTTGGTTCTTGGTTTTCTTTAGTCTGGAACTGGCTTTAGCTGCCCCACTCCTTGGATTCCTCCTTTTCTTAGCAAAACTGTGTTGCTGTCCAAAACTTGTTGTATTATGTCGGGCTTCTCGTATTTGGTTTTCACCGCTGTGGGTGCGTCTCTGGCTTTCACCCACACTCGCTGTCCAACGTGGAATGGCCCCTTAGGGTTTCGTAGTGTCTACAGATACGGACCCGTACCCGTAGCCTGTGGCCTACGGATACGGTACTTTACCTTACCATAAATATTAATGAGACGGACATGAATATTAATGAGTCGGCTGATGAACGCGCTTTGTGATTGGCTGGTAATCCGACGTAGATAAATATTAATGAGCCGGCTTGGTAATCCGAGTGATGAAGGCGCTTCCGTGATTCGAGGTGAATCTGCGTGCCGAGCCTGTCATGTCAGTCATCTGCTGTTCTCTTTTCTATCATGCATAATGTCTTATAAATATCATTATCTGACTTTTTCACGGACAGCAATTTGGGGGTTGAAATCGGCACTTCTATTAAAAATAGCAAAACTTTTTATTCACGTGACCCTGTTCTAATAAAGCACAAACAGCAAACAAAACAAATGGCAGAACTAACAGCCAGCAAACGAAAAGTATTTTTTTACCTTTAAAAGTAGCGACAGACTATTACATATTAACAACCTAAACAAAACCCTGACGCATTTTCTACGTCTGTCAACACAGACACTGCACGTCAGTCACTTTAATGTTAGCGGACTCTGTTGAATGGCTAATTTACATCACCACAAACAAATCTCACAATATCACAGTAAATCGAGTTTGTGGTTTTTTTTAAATTCATGCCGAATTAAAGAGCTGCTCCTCACTATTCACGAGTGTTTGTTTCATATTCGACATCCTTAACTTTATCTTGTAAATTAGCGTCCGAAATTAAATGGGAACATTTGCAATGGAGTTCGTCAGCCGCTTCCACCACTGAACGCGGTAAACTAATTAATAGGAACTGGACTTCAAACAATTTAGATATGGCGTCTAAAAGCGTAAAAACTGCAATGTCTAAAGTGTGAGAGGAGACGGTGTATTTTTGGTTAAATTATACAATGTTCGCAGGTACGGGTCCGTACCTGTAGCATCAACCTTAGGGTTTGGTGCTGCCATCTTATCCTCAGAGCCCCGCCCTATTTCCTCTGACACGAAGGGGCGTTGATTCAGCTCCTCGGAGGGGGAAGGCCTGTCAGCTCGATGTCTGTCGTTCAGGGCCTTTCCTATCTCTGGGGTTTTGGTGCTCCATTCTCTGGAATTTGCATTCTTGCCTATCCAGTTCTTTACTAGCCCAATGGTTCTCTCCACCACTCCATTTGCCTGCGGTGTGTATGGGGGTGAATAAATTCTCATTACCCCATACTGCTGGCACCATGCATCCACCTTTGCATTCTTGAAGTGTGTCCCATTGTCTGTTCTGAGTTCTTTTGGCACCCCTAGTATGCCACATGTCTGTTCCAACATGCTAACCACACTGTTGCCATTAGCTTTCTTCACGGGTTTAGTAACCACATAGCCTGACATTGAGTCCACCAGCACTAAAAGGTATTTCTCACCTTTTTTCCCTGCAACCCACATTGGGCCTGCTACGTCCATGCAGATAGAACCCTTTAACAACTAACATTTCAAAAAGAACAAAACATACATAATACTACCATTGGAATGACTACTAATACTTGTATCCCAATTTAAAGTACTGAAAAGCAAAAAACGATTTTGACATTACCCAAGCCATTTTGAGTAAGAATATCTCAGTAACTACAAATATAACCCTGCTGCTTTTTTGTACAGTGATAGAAGACAGATGGAACTGTCTTGTTGAAAAATTTTGGGTCTCTGGTACCTGTCCCACACTGAGATTTTTGCCACCAAAAATAGCCAATTAAAAATCTCGTCCAAATTTGGGAGCTCATATTTTCCAAACTGAGGTACCTAGAAAGCCCCAGTTTGCTAAGTTATCACACAAGTTTGTGTAGAATGGAACCCAGGGATGTTAGAACAATTCTGTGCAGTATTTCTAGTACTTTTAAGGTCCCAAACACCACTCGTGAGTTGGTATCTCTTAATTTTTTAGCATTTTTAGCAAGCCCCCATGGCCTGCAGAGTGTAGGGAAACACCTGGGGATGTTTGTGGGGTACTAGCTACATGCAGAGGCCTTGTTTACAAACTCACAGCTCTCGGGTATATCTAGAGGCTGAGAAATAACCACTTAAAGATGCAAAAAATGCTGGCGAGGCTTTTTATAGCCCAAATTCTGAAAATTTCAGACCCCCACAACTCAGAAACTATTTGAGCTACAGCCCTACAATTTTGCATAGAAAGTACTTTTGTGAATATCTAATGGAATGCAAATTTTGGACTAATTTGAAAATGGTGCAGCAACACCCCCAAGGAATATCTGGTCATTTCACCTGGAATGACCCATCTGTGATCTGCAGGACACTGAGCTGCAGCTTACAGTTAACTAGTTTATGACACTGACAAACCTGATTTAGGATCAGTGTTGACACTAAGTCAGGAAATGTAACCTCAGATTTACAGAACAACTTTAAAACACGATGTTAGAACATGCTTATATCAGAGCTTACAGTCTGATGTTAGCTTACAGTAACTTCACTGCTTTATATGTGATGTTGTCCAGCTGTGAAGAAGAGTACAAGTAGTTACAAAAATGACTTACCTGTAGAGTTTTGCTCGACTTTTGGACGCTAACGTTGTTAGCAGCAGCCTCAGTAAACAGCAGAAGTCCATAAATGTGACACAGAGTCGTCGGCTCTCAGCTATTCTGACCAATCACTACTCTCCGGCCCCGCCCTTGTTGTCGTCACTGGCTCCAAAAACCCAACATGTCAACCAGGAAGAGGCTTCATTTTGTCAGTGCAGAAACGAACCAGTGATGTCACAGGTGCTACGTCCATCTCAATATATATATAGTCTACAGAGCCCCCACCCCACCACCCACCCCACCTCACGAGTAGTGAGTCCTGGCCTTAGTTGGCGATTTGTTAGTGCCATTATTTTTGTCAATGAAACCCTGTATGATCCAGTCTGCCTGCCGTCTGCTCTGTGCCGCTCTCACTTTGGGTTCTAAATTCCACTCGCTCCGTGACACGTAGTCAGTTTACTCCTCCCTATTAGTACGCCTTTTAACTCAGGCAGCGTTCATTCATTCTGCCCACTCTGTACTTGCCATATCACTGCTGTGTAGCAGTACTACGTTATGATTTATTGCTCTCGTTATTAATAATTGGGGCACCACCCTAGATCTCTAGGGAAAAAATTAATATTAATAAAAAAATTAATATTCATAAAAATTTTGATCAATCTCATATCAAAAAGTCTTGAATTCTCGGTTAAATTGACCACATTCTACACAAAGAAACACAAGACTGTAATTTGGTCTATAATGAGGTATTTATTAACTATTCTATGAAAATAATGACAAGGGAACTATATACAATGTAGATATGGTGTGTGTGTGTGTGCGTGCAGGACTACGTGTGTGCGTGGAATGTGGGAGTGTGTATGGTGTGAGAGAGAAGGAAATATGGTGAGGATTAGCCAGAGCTAACCTGATGAGGTAACCGGTAATTTGGATTAAGAATTCTAATGATTTGTAAGAGAATAAATTGATTAAATTAATTAATTGACCAAGCTGTTAGTACATCACCCATAGAATGGAATCAGAGCAAACTCAGCTGGAGTTATTGAAGTGAACCGTCATGGGGCTGGGACTTGCAAGGCCTTCAGATTCGCAGCACACGGTCTGGACCTGCGGGTTCGGAGCGGTGCGTCGTCGTTGTGGTGGCCTAGATGTCCTGCCGCGGGTTGATCGGTTCTATGCAAAGACCTGATCCAGCAGATCTCCGGAGTTCTCAGCTGAGTGCTTAAAAATGATGGTTCTCAGGCTTTAGCCAAGAAAAATGGGTGTTGATGAAAAATTGTCAAAATTAAGAAAAATAAATGCTGGTTCTGAATCGGTTCTTCAGATTAAAACGAATAACGTGGGTTTAAAATTGAGCAAAATGTCTCCTTAAGTTACAAAAATATTAAGAGATAAATAGTTAACAAACTTAGATGGTGAGGGAATTTCAAAGATAGAAAAAACGCGCTTTAGGTAAGAAAATAATGAGAGAGACTTTGGTTGGCCTCTCAGGAAGAGAGGGGTAAGAGAGTAGGTCGGTAAGAGAGAAGAGAGTCGGTAAGAGAGAGGGTCGGTAAGAGCGAGATGATGTGGGCTACGGCTGACTTTATCTGTGGGTCCAGCTAAGGGGAGGACCTGGGCGGAGAGAGAGAACTTTTAGGCGCGAGTCTGGTGGAATTTGGAATCTCTTTGTTCTCACAAAGTAGAGAAGAAAGAGGAGTCCAGAATGGATTAAAATATGATATTAAACGCGCAAAACACAATCTGTCTATCCCACCATATTCAGTTGTGTGAAAGTGAAATGTGTAGATTAATACATATGTTCATATGATGCGAATCATTTCATTCATAACTATATGTTTATGTTTATGACATTAAAAATATGTATCACAGTGAAAATATAACAACAAGTCAGAGATTTGGTAACAGGTAAATACAATGGTCATCATTCAACCTAAATGGAGAGGAAATTCAGAGATTAATAAGGGA
The DNA here is from genome assembly GCF_021347895.1 of Acanthochromis polyacanthus. Classification (NCBI taxonomy): domain Eukaryota; kingdom Metazoa; phylum Chordata; class Actinopteri; family Pomacentridae; genus Acanthochromis; species Acanthochromis polyacanthus. Next base: position 23,923,513 of record NC_067130.1, on the reverse strand, counting down.
ATTCATTCCAAAATCATAGTATCCTGGGGAAGAAATGATTAACATCACAAATTAATAAATCGACTTCTATCAGACATGCAAATATGATCTTCAAATATGACATAGATGAAAGACTGTGAGTAACTGTGGTAAATCTGGAAAAACCAAATGCATATAGAAATATTAATTTGGCAAGTGTTTTTGTTTAAGTTCAGTTCCAGTCTCTTTGTTTCAGTCAAAGAGAGTGAGAGGGTGACTCCAGCCTTCAGCCATAAAGTTTTACGACTTGTTATCTGATCTGTGGAATGCAGAGACGTCTCCGACTGAGGGTCTCCTAAAGCTGAAAAGGGATTTTAGCATGAAAGTTCATTAAACAAACGTCCATAGCATATAATTGAAAGTCATTGTCTTTTAAAAAGAAGAAGTTATTCCAGGGGTTTAAATGTTCACAGGAGCTCCATCCTTCTGTGAATGAAAACCTACAGAAATACAAATGTCTCAATCCTCCTATAGAGATGGGTGTTGGTCAGTGCTGAAGAGAGAGACAGCTTATCTGAGTTTTGATCAGCTCAGGAATTCCAGGGCCTTTGCAGTCTTGCTACATATTCCCCCACTTTGGAGCGATGTTCGTTGTATCAGACGAACTTCGGTCCAACATCAAGGTCATCCGTGGTCGTCAGGAACAAACTCAGATGCTGCTCTGATTCAGGGCTGATGTTTATTAGTATCAGGAACAGGAATCCTAAGGGTTAGTGGGTTAGCTTCTGAAACAGCTTTATTACTGACTAGTAAGGTAAAGTAAAAGAATCAAGATTCTAATAAAGAGTAGATAAGGCCTATGGGCTTAGAGAATAAAAATAAAACAAAATAAGGTAAATTAAAACAAACCTGAAGCTATATATGTCACTTCTGAAAATGTAAATCCTTACAGAAGTGTTAGATGATGGTTAAATTGTCATTTAACCGTATGAGAGGTGTAATTGTCAGTAGTAATGAATCCAAGGTGTTGTGTTAGAGTGAGAGGATATATGTATGATTACCTAAAGCTGGTGTCTTGAAACGTGTCAGACAGAAGTATATTTATCTACTGGGTGAGCAGTCGAAAACAGACAGTTATGAATTCACGGTACTGGCAGTGATAAGAGACGCGAAACTTATGTTAACGAGAATCAAAACAGAGGCTACGGTCAGTTGTGCACTTGATACGATGGGTTTAACCCCCACTTGTGCCTATGGAGTTTAACGAGGGTGTAAATAAAGATATTAAAGGGTGAACTTGACTGAAGACAAGACACCTGTGGTTGAGAGGACCTCCAGTGATTCTTCACTGAGTCTGAAAGGAAAGAAAACAGCTCTGTTTATGTTAGTATTAGTAAACTATCTTGGTTTGTTGTGATTATATTATTTAATTTGGTAATTTCCTGACAATTTGATTGTATGGTTGTTTGTTTGTTAAAGTTAGGCTTATGATTGTAAAGTTATTTATTTCCTTTTATCTGCTGATTCTACAGTTGAATTCGTAAACTTAGTAATTTATTTCTTTGCCTGTTAATTCTACAATTGGCTTGTAAAATTAAGTTATTTATTTTTGTTCTATTCTACACCTGTTGTTTTTCTCTAGAACGTTTAGTTTTTCCTAATTATCTATTTAGTTCTGGTATGAGATCTGACTGATTTATTGCTTCCCATGCAGTCTTTATGAAGTTTTGGTGCGATTTTTATGTATTCATTCAAAGTGGACGGGTTTTTGTCCCTATCGATTTTGTTTTGATAGATTACAGGACAGGTTTTGTCCTTAATCTTGTAGTGGTCAGACCAGTGAGGGAAGAGCTTACCCCCACTTGGTTTAGTGTTCTCAAGTGGTTGGGCAGAGAGATGGGACCATGTTTTGTCCCCCACTTGGTGGTTATTTTGCGTGAGGTTTTGGTCACTTACGTCAGTCATGTAGTGGGAAGCTGTGTGAGCTGTATCAACACAGGCTTCCTCTGGCTGGAAGAGCAGGTGCAGTAGTAGAATCCTTTGTCTACCTGTCATTATTTTAAGGAGTGGAACTTTGGTCGTTTCATGTGGAGTTCCTGTGATGGCTATCAGGAGTAGGAATAGTCTGGTCTTAAAATTTCTGTGATTGGCTTTTCCTATCTGACCTGAAGTCTGGTGAACGGTGTGCAGGCTGGGATTTGCCCATGGTGATTCATGGCCGTGTGTCAACGTCACCCCCTGTGGTTTTGGGTCACCACGAACGAAGGTGAAGTGAGAGGGCCAAAAGCATGAAAAAGTAGGCCGATGAACACCAGAAAAGTGGCGAGGACAGTAGAGAGGAGCCAAAAGTGAGAAGCCGAGGAGAAGTGCAGAGAGCGCAGAGTGTATGTATTAGCACTCACAAGATCTGGAACCGGGCCCTGTGTGTCAGAGCAAAGCGAAGGCAGGGTCATAAGGTCAGAGGCAGCTGCCAGGGAGACCAACACAGGAGAGTGAGTGGCCTGTGGGGCAGCAGAGGGAGGGCGAGTGAGCTCACTGGCCGTCAGGATGGGTGGGTGGGCACAAAATTCTGGGCTGGGCTGACATGTGGAGGCACCTGTCCAAGAAGTGTCCACAGGAATGTTCTGGATGGAAAAAGGAAGACCAGGGTCTAGTGGAAGCTGGAGGTTATGCAGTGCTGCCCTGCTGGTGCACTTGATACCTGTAGTTTCAGTGGCATATTCAGACTGTGGACAGAGGTGGGTTGCAGGAGTGGATTCAGCCACTGTGCAAAGGAAGACATCATATGGGCCCTGTGGAACCTGTAAGGTGTCGTCTGTGTGCTCTTGTCTGTAACACTGTGTCACAGTGTCGTCAGGAGCTGCGATCGGCAGGGGCTGGCGGACCTGTGCATAGATTACAGAGCATTTAAAGTCAATTATGGGTTCAAAGCGGTTGAGAAGGTCCTTCCCCATAAGGAAAGGAGTGTTGTCCAGAGATGACACATACACTGGATGGATCAGGGTCATGTGTCCTATCGTGAGCGTTAATTCAGTCCTAGTGGACAACGTGACAGTTGTCTGTGCATATGGCTGGATGTTTAAGTCACAGAACTGACAATCAGACTTTCTACCTGTCCTGTGCAGTCTGTGTTGTAGTTCCTGGAAAAGAGGGAGGGACATTATTGTGATGTCGGCTCCAGTGTCCAGAAGTGCGTCCTGATCCAGGACACCTTCAATGTTTATCGGTAGGAGAAATTGTCGGCCTGTTCCTCCCTTTTCAGTGAGGTGGCTCAGGAATGTCATCGGACCAGTGAATGCATTGTTCTCAAAAATTTCATCATCAGAGTCTGGTTGGACTTCTGAGAGCGCACTGAGGGGTTCTCGGTCATCACCCCCCTGTTGGGAATCTAGCGTGTCAGTCTCAGGGTCTGAGTCAAAGTCAGGTTCATCAGCTTCCCAGTTTGACATATGTTCTGTGTCATCTGGTTGGCTGGCAGGGTTGTCATATTCATGGTTGGAGTGTTCAGTCATGCATTGTTGTAGGTCTGAGCGCCCTGCATAGTCATGAGATCCCAAGTAGAATTCTTCTCCAGCCGTGGTTGAGGGACTGAAGGAATCCATGGAGGAAGACACAGACGTTACAGAGTCACGCTCTGACTTCTCTCGTGTTTTCCTGACCTCCTGGAGCAGCTGTTTAAGCTCCTTTACTTTTTGGGAAATGTGAGGGATGTCAGACTCACCTGTTCCACTGACGTGGTTCTGTCTGGGTCTGCTTTTCTCATCATTCCTATGCGAGTAGTTGTCACGGGGTGCACCACGACTGTGATGTCTGTCCCAACGGTTCGACCGTCCCCTTCGTGGGTGACCTGGGGGCCGAGTTTGGTTAGGAACAGGTTTCATGTGGTCCTGGCGTTTGCCAGTCCAAGGTGGTTTGACAGGTTTGTGGGCCTGCCTAGGTTCCTGAGGTGAGGACTGTTTCGGTGTTGAGTCAGGCCGTTTAGCTTGTGGTGGATGAGTAATCCGACCATGTGAATTGTGGCCTGAAATTCCGTCAAGCTCCATCAGTGAGGGAGGGCTGTCAAGATGCAGAACAGTGTTATGTTTTGCTGATCTGGACTGACTCTGTCTCTGTTTAAAGAAGCCTTTTGCAGCCAGCTCACGTAGCTGTCGGCTGTCTAAGGAGCGTGGGCAAGCCGACACTCCAAGGTGGTAGCTAGTAGTAGGATGCAGGTGTTCGACAAAGAGAGATTTGAATTGCAAATCTTCCTCCATTCCGGGTTTGTTTTGGGATCCAAAGTAGGCTAGACGTAGCCTGTGGTAATATTGATGGGGATTCTCTGATCGTCCCTGTTTGACCCGAAGGGCAGGTATCAGGCCAGTGTCTGGCATGAGGTCGCGGTATTCCTCTTTCAGGGCCTGACACAGCTTTTCAAAATCAGTTCTGACATTAAGTGGTTGGCGGTCGATAAAGCTGCTGACATCACGACTGGATGTCATCTTTACCAGACAAATCTTGTCATCTACTGAGGCGAGTGGACGCCTCTTCAAAAAGAAGTTAATGTCAGACACGTAGGTTAGGATGTCATAGTTGGAGTCATTAAAATTCGGTTCAAAACGCTTTATGTGTCTAGCTATGCTGTCTAAATCACGGACTGTGGAACCCTGGGGTAATGGGTTTCTCTGAGCTGCTGGAGGAGATGAGGTGTATCTCCCCGGTTCTGTGAGCTCAGCTTCAAGTTCAGCTAGCTCTTTTGGTTCGATCTTTTGAATTTCTAGTGGTTCTGCAGCTCTGACTTCAGCGTCATGCAACTGTCGTTCGAGGTTTGCCACATAGCTGCTGTTGTCTTTGATTTGAGATTTTAAGTCATTGTTTTCAAACACAGCTTTCTTTAGAAGGTGTTCGGTTTCTGTATAGTCCTTCTTGGACTGTTCCAGCTCTGTCTCTACAGTTTGAAGCTGGATTTGTTGGTTAGAAATTGCTTCTTGCAATCGGTCATTTTCTGTCTTTAATTGATGTATTTCTTGGTTTGATTCAGCATTTTTGCTTTGAAGTTGAGTGATTTGGGCTTCCGATTCAGCAACACGTGTCTGGGCTTCTACCCTAGCTTGGTGTTCTTGCTCTATCTGGGTTTGAGTAGTTTGGTTCTGCTTTTTTAATAGTTCATTTTCCTGATTGCGGGCTTTTAGAGTTTTTGTTGTTCTCTCTAAGAGTTGAAAAGTGTTTTGAAGTTGTGCTGACATCACAGCAGCCATTTTCCCTAAGATTTTTGACAAAAATTTTTTTTGTTTGTGTGTTTTTGAGATCGCTTCTGTCAGGAGCTCTGTCATTTTGGTTTCAAGGGTAGAAGGACCAACATTTTGGATTTTTCTTACATATCCAGGTAACATCTCTTCAGACAAGCCACTTAAAGCGTCATCTAAGCTCATCAGGGGGTCACTGAGGTCAGACGCGTCTGGGGCCATGTCTTTTAATGAGAGCAAATGGACAAATGTTACAAACAAATTTACAACGAAACAATTTTAGCACAAGTTGGGCTGGAAAAGTTCTGTTTTTGGAATCGGAACAACCATAACAACAAGTGAGATTATTCAAATGCAGTTAGATGTTCTCAAAAAGAAGAGTTTAAATAATTTGGTCAACAGCCTGGATTTATATACATTTGTTTTTGTAAGATTAATTGTTTCAGTGTTCAAGTTTAGAAGCTCAATTACCATAGGTAAAGGAGAACTAATTCAGCATTGGTTAGTTAAAGGCATTCAGTTGTGGAAAACCATTTAACCATGAAAAAGTTTCAAAATAAACATTAAATTTCAAGCTTGATTTTGCACATTAAATGTTTACTTAAAATGTGCTCAACTGATTAGTTGATGCTAAAACAACTCACTTAACTTGTGTTTAAGTGATGAGTCAGTATCTGTGAAAATTGCTTAGGTTCAGAATCTGAACTGAAAATCAAAAAGTGGATTAAAATTCAATAGTGGGTTAAAATCAATTGAATAAGTGCATGAAATGTTTAATAATAGCTCTTAACTACAATAGTTCAGTTTTACATTCAAAAATAAGTCATGCTTTTCGATTAAAATGCGTTTCAATGGCTTACATGTATTAGAAATTGCAGAGTTTCTGCTTTAAGAGTAATACTTCAAAACAGCCACAAGATGGTGCCACTGGGCTTGTTCTTAATTTGGTGGTTGAGGACCGGAACGGCTAATGCTAGTTAGCTTTAGCTGCTAATGCTAGATAGCTCGGCGGCTAATTGTGCCTTATTTAATAAAATTAGGTCGCTGTGGATCTTAGCAAACAGCAAACGAAGGTTATATTTAACCAAGCAATGAATGTGTGTTGGGCACGAGACAAATGCTAAATTACCTCAAGCTGCCGAAGCAGAGTTAGCAAGTTCGGTTAGCTACTCCGAACGCTAACTGGGAGGCTTTTGAACAAACTATGCGTTCCGGACGTTTCATCGGTAAGGCATAGCACTGTTCATGAATTTCAGGCCTTATTTTTAATTGTTTTAGTCGACAAATAAACGGTATCCAGATGGATAAAAACTTTTCGAAACAACTCAAAGAGCTCAGGCTAGTTTAGTTAGCAACACAGGGACTGACTGCAGCTTCAGCTGACGTCACGGATCAACAGCGCTCACGGCAAAGCAGATTAATAAAACACAAGTGCGTCCACTAATGCTATCAATCCGGCGTGATATAAAAACAAAACAGCGTTTCAAGCAGTAAATTACTTACACAATTTGATTAAAGGAAGACATATGCTCACACAGCAGATAAAGAACCAGTGTATGTGAATGAATGGCAGAGGGAGGCTTCAGCTCCCGGTGATTGATAATAGTGTTTCTTTGTGCAAAAAAGGTTTTTAATCGGCCTCGGACGGGGAACCAATATATGTAGCAGTACTACGTTATGATTTATTGCTCTCGTTATTAATAATTGGGGCACCACCCTAGATCTCTAGGGAAAAAATTAATATTAATAAAAAAATTAATATTCATAAAATTTTGATCAATCTCATATCAAAAAGTCTTGAATTCTCGGTTAAATTGACCACATTCTACACAAAGAAACACAAGACTGTAATTTGGTCTATAATGAGGTATTTATTAACTATTCTATGAAAATAATGACAAGGGAACTATATACAATGTAGATATGGTGTGTGTGTGTGTGCGTGCAGGACTACGTGTGTGCGTGGAATGTGGAGTGTGTATGGTGTGAGAGAGAAGGAAATATGGTGAGGATTAGCCAGAGCTAACCTGACGAGGTAACCGGTAATTTGGATTAAGAATTCTAATGATTTGTAAGAGAATAAATTGATTAAATTAATTAATTGACCAAGCTGTTAGTACATCACCCATAGAATGGAATCAGAGCAAACTCAGCTGGAGTTATTGAAGTGAACCGTCATGGGGCTGGGACTTGCAAGGCCTTCAGATTCGCAGCACACGGTCTGGACCTGCGGGTTCGGAGCGGTGCGTCGTCGTTGTGGTGGCCTAGATGTCCTGCCGCGGGTTGATCGGTTCTATGCAAAGACCTGATCCAGCAGATCTCCGGAGTTCTCAGCTGAGTGCTTAAAAATGATGGTTCTCAGGCTTTAGCCAAGAAAAATGGGTGTTGATGAAAATTGTCAAATTAAGAAAATAAATGCTGGTTCTGAATCGGTTCTTCAGATTAAAACGAATAACGTGGGTTTAAAATTGAGCAAAATGTCTCCTTAAGTTACAAAAATATTAAGAGATAAATAGTTAACAAACTTAGATGGTGAGGGAATTTCAAAGATAGAAAAAACGCGCTTTAGGTAAGAAAATAATGAGAGAGACTTTGGTTGGCCTCTCAGGAAGAGAGGGGTAAGAGAGTAGGTCGGTAAGAGAGAAGAGAGTCGGTAAGAGAGAGGGTCGGTAAGAGCGAGATGATGTGGGCTACGGCTGACTTTATCTGTGGGTCCAGCTAAGGGGAGGACCTGGGCGGAGAGAGAGAACTTTTAGGCGCGAGTCTGGTGGAATTTGGAATCTCTTGTTCTCACAAAGTAGAGAAGAAAGAGGAGTCCAGAATGGATTAAAATATGATATTAAACGCGCAAAACACAATCTGTCTATCCCACCATATTCAGTTGTGTGAAAGTGAAATGTGTAGATTAATACATATGTTCATATGATGTGAATCATTTCATTCATAACTATATGTTTATGTTTATGACATTAAAATATGTATCACAGTGAAAATATAACAACAAGTCAGAGATTTGGTAACAGGTAAATACAATGGTCATCATTCAACTAAATGGAGAGGAAATTCCAGAGATTAATAAGGGAATTCATTCCAAAATCATAGTATCCTGGGGAAGAAATGATTAACATCACAAATTAATAAATCGACTTCTATCAGACATGCAAATATGATCTTCAAATATGACATAGATGAAACACTGTGAGTACTGTGGTAAATCTGGAAAACCAAATGCATATAGAAATATTAATTTGGCAAGTGTTTTTGTTTAAGTTCAGTTCCAGTCTCTTTGTTTCAGTCAAAGAGAGTGAGAGGGTGACTCCAGCCTTCAGCCATAAAGTTTTACGACTTGTTATCTGATCTGTGGAATGCAGAGACGTCTCCGACTGAGGGTCTCCTAAAGCTGAAAAGGGATTTTAGCATGAAAGTTCATTAAACAAACGTCCATAGCATATAATTGAAAGTCATTGTCTTTTAAAAAGAAGAAGTTATTCCAGGGGTTTAAATGTTCACAGGAGCTCCATCCTTCTGTGAATGAAAACCTACAGAAATACAAATGTCTCAATCCTCCTATAGAGATGGGTGTTGGTCAGTGCTGAAGAGAGAGACAGCTTATCTGAGTTTTGATCAGCTCAGGAATTCCAGGGCCTTTGCAGTCTTGCTACAGCTGCTTCAGCCTTCACCGTTCATCAGCCTTCTACAGATCCGAAATCATTGCTGATGTTCATCTCATCTCCATACATCCCTCGTACAGGTTATAAAGCTCTGTTTGGACATTTGTTCTTAACTTCTGACTGATTATTCCCGGGCTGGCTGATCCGTCTTCATTGTAGGATTGCAGTATTCTCAGCCTTGCAGATGTTGTTGATGATAGTCTTAAATCTCGAGCGTTGGCCAGAGCGCCATCACTTGGGAAAATCCCTTCATCCTTCTCAGACAATTTTATAATCCAGTACAAGCTTCAAGCAGACAAATCCAACCTTCACATGGAGTAAGCCATCAGAACTTTTGATTTGTTTTCGCTACTTCAGTTCATAATTTCAAATCCACATCAAGAAATGTTGGGTGTCCCAGCTCCGTCAATCTTGTCGGTCCACTGGCACCACTCCTCTGGTAATATCCAGATCTGACGTCAAAATCCTGGAAAAGCTTTGTGTGGGCCTAGCTTTACTCTTCTCCACATTTCATGCCAACAACATGGACTCCCCCCTAAGCTACACAACCTATTCCCTGCGCTCATCCTCTGCATCAAATGAAGATTTCCTCTGCCTGGATGTAATCAGTATTGCTGAAAGGCCATGAAAAGTACAAACAACACATAATCTGTGATGACTGTAAAAAATTGGGCTTTTGTGTTAGTTCATGAAGATTCAAAAGATATGCATCAATCTTGACACCACTCATAGTAATCTATTGCACTATTGCACATAGTATATGTCCTTTGTATGAAGTCAATATAAAAATACCTTGCCAGATGTTTCATCTGTGTGTATTCAGTATGTTCTGCATCCAGATGTGAAGGATTGCATGCTTGCACAAATTCAAAGGAAATGCGTCATGCTTTTCCCACCACATAGCCATTTCATTCATTTCACAGACAGTGACTCTGCTCATCTACTCTAGTTGGGAGCATGGTTTAGGGGTTTGTGATCTCAGAGACTGTCACGGGCGAGGGGAATTTAAACCCAAAGTGAGAGAGAGCAGAGCAATCGGCAGGCAGGTTGAAATTAAACAGGTATATTTTACAAAACAATACAATCCAAAAACCAAGGCAACCACTCACTACAGGTGAGAGAGAGGGGAGGGCAGGCTCCAGGGGACCGGGAGTCTGGCGAGGCTCACGCCAGCGCTCACTGCATTCAAGGAGGACACAGCGACAACGCCAAGGGGAGACGCCGAGTCGTCCTTGGGGAGTGGGGCCAGGTCACAGGAGCAGTCAGGAAGCATGGTATTCCATTCCACTGTTATGCTGATGACTGCCAGATTTATGTCCCTCTCAAAAAGGCCAAGTCATCTTCCCTTAAACCTTTGTTAAATTGCTTGGATGACCTCAAGGCCTGGATGTCCCTAAATTTTTGAGTTTTAATGAAAAAAAGACTGAAGTGATGGTCTTTGGTGGTAGCTCTGTGACTTCTCCAATGGATCTGGGTTCCTTGGCAGAGTACACCAAACCTACTGTTAGTAATTTAGGGGTAAAAGTGGACACAGACCTGAAGTTCGACAACCAGATTAAAGCTGTGGTAAAAAATTGCTTCTTTCAGTTAAGGCAGCTGGCTAAAATCAAACCCATTCTGCAGAGAAAGCAATTTGAAACAGTAATCCATGCCTTTGTGACCACTCGGCTGGATTACTGCAATGCTCTTTATATGGGGGTTAGTGGGTCCTCCATTGCTCGGTTTACAGTTAGTCCAGAATGCCGCTGCACGTCTTTTAACTGGTACGAGAAAGTTTGAGCACATTAACCGATTTCAGCTTCACTACACTGGCTGCCTGTCCTTTTTAGAATTAATTTTAAAATGCTTTTATTTGCTTTTAAATCATTACATGGTCTCGCCCCCCAATACCTGTCTGAGTTTCTTCATCCATATACTCCGAGCCGTTCCCTCAGGTCAGCTGATCAGCTGCTCCTGACGATCCCCAAAACAGGCTGAAGCTCAGAGGAGATCGAGCGTTTCTGTGGCAGCTCCAAAGCTTTGGAACGAGCTGCCACTGCACATTAGACAGGCCTCCTCGTTGTCCAATTTTAAAACCTTCTTAAAACCCACCTTTTCTCGTTGGCATTTCACACCACGTAGGTTTGTTGTTTCATGTGCATGTATATATATTTGGGAGGGGCAGTCCAGTTTGTTTAGTCTATTTATTGTTTTGTTTTATTGTGCAGTCCTGCTTTTACTTCTTATTGTTTTTTATCCTAGTTAATGTTTTATCTTTGTTTTTATTATTTTTATTTTTATCTTGTTGTTTTATGCCTATGTACAGCACCTTGGTCAACTGTGGTTGTTTTAAAGGGCTTTATAAATAAAATTGATTTTGGATTAGCATGATTTGGTCAGGGGTCCCCGAAATCGCATACTAACGTACTACATATTACATTCTCAATGAGTATATACTGTATACTACGTACTATAAGTATGATTAGAATGCCGACCGTTCACACTGTAGTATACTACTCCATTTCCCATAATGCATTTCAAACCTCCGACGACAAAAACCGGAAGTACGGCTATCAAATATCTCGGCTGAATGCCGGTTCAGGTCGATTTTACGCTAACAAACAGTCGCATAATTAATGTGGCAATTTCAAGCCGGCACTCCTCATGCAGTTATTAGCCAGATTATGCGAATCGTTTCAGTTGTAGCTGCAGGCTACTCGAGGTAGCTGCTACTTGTTCTGTATGCAAAGCGAGCTGCTGCAACTAGCCGCTAGCATCAGTAGCACGTTGTGAGGCGTCTGACAAATTTAAAACGTTGGGTCAGAAACCGCCTATTCTCAAATCTGTGGGGTGATTAGGATGACTACTTAACCACATAAAATAAATAAAATCGCCGCGGTCCAGCCACATGTCCCGCGGAGGCTTGCATTTCGTGGATAAGCTCGCAAAGCATATGGGGCGGTTGAGTATGACTAGTGTGGTCACGCGCATACTTAAATTTTTCCAGATATAGTATACATCCGGGTTTTTCACGTACTCAGTCTATTCATACTATCCAATGTGAACGCACTACATACTTATTTTTGACGTCACATTTTAGTATGATAGTTACGTTAGTATTGCGATTTCGGACACAGCCATGGTGTCTACTAGCATCTTGATATGGCACACCTGTGTAGGTGAGATGGATTACCGCAGCAAAGGAGAAGTGCTCACTATCACAGATTTAGACAGATTTGTGAACAACATTTGAGAGAAACGGTGATATTGTGTATGTGGAAAAAAGTTTTAGATCTTTGAGTTCATCTCATAAAAATGGGAGCAAAAACAAGTGTTGCATTTATATCTTTGTTGAGTGTATAATGTTACAGTTTACAACCATCATCTGGCATATGGCGGATTATAGGAAACCACGCGCCATAATTAGCATCAGTTATCTTTTATTGAGTTACAGGTTCAGATGTGATTGAACTGTTTGTGTCATGCCCCCTCCCGCTCCTGTGTGCCGCTCATCAAAGTAATGACGAGTGGCTGTGCTGAGACACAGCTGGCGTTAATTCGCAATCAGCGCCCGATAAAGCCCGGCTCTCCGCACAAAGCCGATGCTGGGACATCACACGCTGCACACTGCCACAACGAGCCACTCTCTGGATTACCGTGTCTGCTTATCACACCGCTTCCCGGAACTCACTGGATTACCGCGTCTGCTTGTCACACACATAGACTGGTATATATAGTGGACGTAGCATCTGGCTCCAGAATTAAAGCCAACCCGGGAGTGTCAAAAACTTGCAATATCCTGCCGTCCACTAGGGTTGGCTCCAAAAGCTTTTGCTCCATAGACCCCAATTCATTTTTGGAAAAATAAAATTTGATAGACTGATTTTCTACAGCTCAGGATTTTTTCCCATTAGTTTTCATGGTCAAAATGAGAGATCAGGTGGCCGATTCTAAAATAAATCAATACTGAATTTTAAATAAATCGTTAAAGTTGGCGGAGCCAGGGGCGTGGCTATACTTGATAGACAGCAACAGAAGCCTCTGCGGTAAAACGTGAGCAGGATAAGAGAGTCCCTCAGCCAATCCTGCCCGAGTTTGCTCTCCGGTCCAGTCTGTTTGATGACGCTTTTTACATCACTGGCTCCAAAAATCCAAACGGCGACCAGGAAGTAGCAAAATCCGGGCTTCATTTTCTCGGCGTTGAAACCAACTAATGTCATGGTTAGTTTACGCCTGGTCACACACCACTTCCCGGACTCTCTGGATTACCTCACCAGCTCGTCACCCCTTCTCTGCTTCACACCCCTCCTCCGCCTGCTTCTGGTCCTTCTACTGCTCAGCCCCGTCACACGCCCACCACCGACTCCCTCAGCTCAGCCCCTCACCTCGTCTTCCATTCCCCCGGACATAACGTGAGTCATCCTCCCTGTTAGTGTAATTTTAGTTTAGCCCTTACCTACGGCTGTCTGGTCTGCCCTCAGTTAGTTAAATTTAGTTTAGCCCCCTTTTTGTTTTGTCTCTGTGCCTCCCCTGTGGAGTGATTTTATGTTATTATTAAAACTTCTTCATTAATTCACCTGCCTGTCTATTGCCTGTTGCTTGGTTTCACACCGTCCGTTCTTAACAGAATGTCCCAGCCACCAAGAAACCGCAGGCACCCTGACCTGGACACAGAACTCCTCTTGGAGATATTCTTCTCATGCATAGATTATAGTGTTTATTTCTATACTTTGAGGGACTTATGGAGGGAATGGAGGGAGGACCCCAAGGAAAGGACCGTAACCCTGGGTCACAGGTTAGAAGCCAGCGACCTTGGTTAATCAGCAACCTGCCAAATTATATTCTGGAGTTCCTGGACATTCCCCTACCACATCAGACCGTCCCTATACCCACCTCTCGCCATCCCTGTTCCCAGCCCACCAGCCTGCCTGCCTCTGGGCTAGCTGATCCATCGGTCACTAGCATTTCATCCTGTAACCAACCCAATCCTGTTTCCCCGCTATCCATATCACCCCCGGCGCAGAAGTCTGGTCGCCGTAGGCGTGGCGCCAGGAAGTGCTGTGGCTCCCCAGTTCCTGCTCTGGAGGGGTTCTGCACCCTCTCAACTCCCGAGTGGGTTGTTGTCGCCGCTGAGGAGAGGCCCCGTGCCGCCTTCCTCCCGGTTGAGGAGAAGCCCCATGCTGTTCCACTCCCTGCGGCTGAGGACAGGTCCCGAGCCGCCTCTCTCCCTCAGGCTGAGGAGAAGGCCCCGAGCCATATCACTCCCTTCAGTTCCTGTGGGGCCCATTGCCACGTCTTCGGTTCCTGTGGGGCCCATTGCCACGTCTTCGGTTCCTGTGGGGCCCATTGCCCCGTCTTCGGTTTCTGTGGGGCCCATTGCCCCGTCTTCGGTTTCTGTGGGGCCCATTGCCCCGTCTTCGGTTTCTGTGGGGCCCATTGCCCCGTCTTCGGTTCCTGTGGGGCCCATCTCCCCGTCTTCGGTTCCTATGGGGGCCATCGCCCCGTCTTCTGTCCTTGAGGGGTCCATTGGCCCGCCTTCTGTCTTTGAGTGGCCCATTGGCCCGCCTTCTGTCCTTGAGGGGCCCATTGGCCTGCAGCCTTGAAGAGGCGTAAAGCCTCCCCGGCACCCTTAAAGGAGCTAAAAGCTCCCACCGAGGCCTTAAAGGAGCTAGAAGCTTCCCCTGCAGCATTAAAGGAGCAAAAGGCTCCCCCTGCAGCATTAAAGGAGCAAAAGGCTCCTCCTGCAGCGTTAAAGGAGCAAAGGGCTCCCCCTGCTGCATTAAAGGAGCAAAAGGCTCCCCCTGCAGCGTTAAAGGGGCAAAAAGCTCCCCCTGCAGCATTGAAGAGGCGTCCTGCCTCCACCGCGGCCTTGAAGAGGTGTCCTGCCTCCTCTGAGTCCTTGTCGAGGTGTCCCGCCTCCTCTGAGTCCTTGTCGAGGCGTCCCACCTCCCCTGAGTCCTTGTCGAGGCGTCCTGCCTCCTCTGCAGCCTTAAGGAGGCGTCCCGCCTCCTCTGCAGACTTAGGGAGACGTCCCGCCCCCTCTGCAGCCTTCGGGAGGCGTCCCGCCCCCTCTGCAGCCTTCAGGAGGCGTTCTGCCTCCTCTGCAGCCTTAAGGATTCGTCCCGCCTCCTCTGCAGCTGTGAAGAGGTTTCTCGCCTCTCCCGAGTCCTTGTCAAGACATAACGCCTTCCCCGAGTCCTGGTCGAGGCGTAATGCCTCCCCGAGTCCTGGTCGAGGCGTAATGCCTCCCCCGAGTCCTTGAAGAGGCGAAACACCTCCTCTTTTGCTCAACTTGAGGCTTCCCACCTCCTCTGAGTCCTTGGTTAGGAGTAAAGCCTCCTCAGCAGCCTTTAGGGGACGGAACTACAAGTTTGTACTGCATACAGTGATGCTGTTTACAGATTTGTCTGCGTTGGTTAAAGAATAGGTCACCATACTGTATGATAGTAGAGGTGAAGTGAGTAAGTGTCAATTGAATGCCCTATATAAGGGGTAGTGATTTTGCTGTCTCGAGACAGAGGTGAAGCTGTGCTGCCACAATGTGATATTTCTTCTTTTTCAGTATCTATGAGTAATTTTAAATTATTTTCTTTGGTTATTTCTTTGTATTGTTTTCTAAGTTAAATTTCACATCAATGGAGAAGCACTGTAAAATAAATTGTGCACCTCTTGTGTCTGCCGACCAGACTTCTCCCAAGATCTAAACCTCTATGCTCAATTCAGTTCAATTCAATTTTATTTATATAGCGCCAATTACAGGTCAAATTGTCTCAAGACGCTTTACAGAACCTGTATGCCTAGACCTCCAGAGCAAGCCTTAAGGTGACAGTGGCAAGAAAAACACCCTTTTAACAGGGAAGAAACCTTGAGCAGAACCCGGTTCTTTATGTGGAGGACCCATCTACCTGCTGGCCGGCAGGTTGTGAGGGACAGAAGAGGTAGAGAGTTAGAGAGGCATAAAGGTAGAGAGGTGGAGAAATATAGAGGTAGAGAGGTTGAGGTAGAAGGGTAGAGGGGTAGAAAGGTAGAGAGGTGGAAAGGGGGAGGAATGGGAGAAGAGGAGGGTGGGGAACAAGGCACATATAACACACAATTGAATACATGCATGATAAAATAAATGATTCATACAATTACAAGCTGACATTGAAATTAATCTGTATGCTCAAGCACCAACTCACATGCTTCTAGTACAGCAGCTTTGACCTTTGCTGTCTGCCTGAGAGCAGAATACGCTTCTTAAGCCTTACCTGGTAAAACATACTAGCATCAAGAACAGCCTGGGGTCTCAGCCACCTCCTCAAAGATGGAAAAATAGCTGAATCTCATTTGCTAAACTAAGGAACCAAACAGATTGGTGGACACAATAAAGAATATGTAGGACCAGGATAATCCACAGGGATCTGACCCACAACACCAGTAGGACTGAGACTTAACCTGTGCTCTTCTAGTTCAAGCCCTTTAAATTGTACTTTTAACAAAAGTAATCTTTCGCGCTGCTCAAGCATTAAAACCAAACTGCTCAGAACAGCTTTACTGGTAGCAGCAGACTCACAAGTGTCTAAACCAGCCTCCACAGTCTGCACTTTAGGCTGGAGAACCCCTGCATCAACCACATTTTCTTGTGGATGTTTTTCATGTTCCCTTCTAACCTTTTATCTCTGGCATCCATCTTGAACTACTCAGAGAAATTTACTAGCTGTTGCTGTGAGCAGCGCTCCAGTAACTCCTCTGATAGAGCTCTCAAAAACTCCTCAGCAGAAGCCATAAGAAGAAAACTAGACCTACCTGAATACACACAAACTGATACAAACCCAGATAACACTGCTATCAATGCTACTCTCTAATAGTTAGAACTCTAGTTTTCAGGTGATACCTGTGGTGGGTTTTTAAGCACCCAGATCCAGTAGGCCCGGCAGAGCAACCGAAGATCGGCGACCCCACCTACAGTCTTGGACGTGACCCTAAGACAACTGCTCCAATCACTTTCCGCCCTGAAGCCTAACCAGGGACAGAACAACAGCAACTGTGTAGCCACAGATGCAACAGGACTCAGACACATAATCACCAGCATCACAGCCTGGTGACACAAAGTTTGTCTTCTGAACAAATTACAGAATTATTTTATGCCCAACAGCTGCTTACTCTCACTCCAGAAAACACTTACCACACGTCACTGGCTCTGAGTAACCAGAGTGCGTGTTTTTCACAAAACACTGCTTTAAAAGGGGCCACACACAGCGTCACTCACTGACACTGCAACCACCTGTTCTCATTCAAAAGAAATCAGTCTCCATCGACAACAGTCATTACCCAGAATAGCTCCCTGCTACAGAAGTTTAAACTGGAGACTACTACGAAGTGGTTGGGCCCCTATTTTTTCCAGCCTAGCTCAAAGACTGCAACAAAAACAGAGAGACAGCAAACTGTGTGGTGACTAAAAAATATATATTTTCACAAAGACAACCAAAACATGCATTAAACAACAGAATCAACAAAAACCCCAATGCTGTTTTTTGGAGAAGAGCAGCTCCTGTCAGAGAGAGAGAGTGACTGTGAGAAAGGAGGAGGCCTTGTGTAACTGAGCCACCAGACCCAAGTGTGGTTCAATCAGCTGACGACCCTCTACTGTGCTTCTGCAACAGAAAAACGACACCTGGTTTCCTGGTGAAGAGTTGTCACAAGATCTATAAAATATTTTAAATTTACATTAATTTCCAGAACTGTGGAGTAATCCTGACCACCTGAACTAACAAACCGCTCCATACAAACTTAAGTGGGAACTATTAAGGAAGAAGGTCAAGATACCCCCCTTGTGTGTGAGCCTTGAACACAGTTTTGTTTTACTGGTGCTCATTACAGAGAAAAATTGTTCACAAATGTTGGTGTGTAGTCCTAAACATGAAATTCAATTCAATTCAATTTTATTTATATAATGCCAATAACAATTCAGATGGTCTCAAGACGCTTTACAGAACCCATATTCCCGAACCCCTAGAGCAAGCCCTAAGGTGACAGTGACAAGAAAAAACTCCCTTTTAACAGGAAGAACCTTTGAGCAGAACCCAGCTCATATGGGGGGACACATCTGCCGCTGCCTGGCTGGGTGGAAGACCCAGCCAGCCAGAAGAAGTAGAAGAGGTAGAGGGGGTGAGGCAGGGGAAAGGACAGAAAAAGAGGGTGGGTGGGGGACAAGGAAGCATATAACACACATTGGCATACATACAGTGGGTACGGAAAGTATTCAGACCCGTTGAAATTTTTCACTCTCCGTGTCATTGTAGTCATTTGCCAAAATCAAAAAAAGTTCATTTTATTTCTCATTAATGTACACTCAGCACCCCATCTTCACAGAAAAAAACAGAAATGTAGAAATTTTTGCAAATTTATTAAAAAAGAAAAACTGAAATATCACATGGTCATAAGTATTCAGACCCTTTGCAGCGACATTCATATTTAACTCACATGCTGTCCATTTCTTCTGATCCTCCTCGAGATGGTTCTGCTTCTTTATTGGAGTCCAGCTGTGTTTAATTAAGCTGATTGGACTTGATTAGGAAAGGCACACACCTGTCTATATAAGACCTTACAGGTCACAGTGCATGTCAGAGCAAATGAGAATCGTGAGGTCGAAGGAACTGCCCAAGGAACTCAGAGACAGAAGTGTGGCAAGGCACAGATCTGGCCAAGGTTACAAAAGAATTTCTGCAGCACTCAAGGTTTCTAAGAGCACAATGCCCTCCATAATCCTCAAATGGAAGAAGTTTGGGACGACCACAACTCTTACTAGACCTGACCGTCCAGCCAAACTGAGCAATGGTGGGAGAAGAGCCTTGGTGAGAGAGGTAAAGAAGAACCCAAAGATCACTGTGGCTGAGCTCCAGAGATGCAGTCGGCAGATAGGAGAAAGTTCCACAAAGTCAACTATCACTGCAGCTCTCCACCAGTCGGGGCTTTATGGCAAAGTGGCCCAACGGAAGCCTCTCCTCAGTGCAAGACACATGAAAGCCTGCATAGAGTTTGCCAAAAAACACAAGGAAAGATTCTCTGGTCTGATGAGACCAAGATTGAACTTTTTGGTGTTAATTCTAAGCGGTATGTGTGGAGAAAACCAGGCACTGCTCATCACCTGCCCAATACAATCCCTACAGTGAAACATGGTTGTGGGAGCCTCATGTTGTGGGGGTGTTTTTCAGCTGCTGGGACAGGACAACTGGTTGCAATTGAAGGAAGGATGAATGCGGCCAAGTACAGAGAAATCCTGGAGGAAAACCTCTTCCAGAGTGCTCAGGACCTCAGACTGGGCTGAAGGTTCACCTTTCAACAGGACAATGACCCCAAGCACACAGCTAAAATAACAAAGGAGTGGCTTCAGAACAACTCTCTCTGAAGAGACCTCAAAATGGCTGTCCACCAACATTCACCGTCCAACCTGACAGAACTGGAGAGGATCTGCAAGGAAGAATGGCAGAGGATCCCCAAATTCAGGTGTGAAAAACTTGTTGCGTCATTCCCAAGAAGACTCATGGCTGTACTAGCTGAAAAGGGTGCTTCTACTCAATACTGAGCACAGGGTCTGAATACTTGTGACCATGTGATATTTCAGTTTTTCTTTTTAAATAAATTTGCAAAATTTTCTGTGTTTGTTTTTTTCTGTGAAGATGGGGTGCTGAGTGTACATTAATGAGAAATAAAATGAACTTTTTTGATTTTGGCAAATGGCTGCAATGACACAGAGAGTGAAAAATTTCAACGGGTCTGAATACTTTCCGTACCCACTGTACATGGTATGAGACGCATAGATCATAAATACAAAGTGATGCAGAATGAATGCAGAGTGACTGGGGACATACAGAATAAGCCAACATTGAAACTGATTCATAAGTTTACTGTTATGATGAAAGACTCTGGCGTTAAATATACTGCATATATAGCTGGTAGTAAGGTGCTAACAGTGTGTAGATGAGCATATCATGTATAGTAAGGGCGATGCAGAGCAGAATGGTGGAAATGGGCAGCTGGAAGCAGTGGGCTGGAGGAAAGTGGACATGCACAAAACTTTTGCAGCAAGGACTGTCAATTGGAGTACCTTGGCAAGAGATACTGCTAAAAGGCATCCAAGCAGGTTGAGGCAAATTTTCCTTCAAGTGTGAATCACACTGCACGTCAGTTTTCAGTTTGGATTTCGACCAGCAGATCAGATGCCTTGACTGTGAATGGCCAATGATCAACAGCAAATTCTGTGTTACGTTCACCCAAGACCAGAAACTCTTGCTCAAATTTCTGCAGCAATCCCACAATCTTGTTGATCCATTTTTAAAAAAAAACTTTACACTGTGTGTCCACTTTTGTCCTTTTAGACAGACATTTTGCATAATGAGGGTGCCACACGGAGAATAAATTACATTAACGATAAAGTACACTTGCCCTTTTTGGAACCCCCCCATATCCAGATGCTTTTTGCTTTCAGCTTCAGAAGGAAGCATTTGCTTGCTTGACAATGATATGTGCAACTCCTAGTGAACAAATTTAAAATAGCAGCTACTTTTATAGAAAATTTGTGGTTTATTTTCTAACTCTGTGATTTTCTCACTATGCAAAGTCATCCCACAGGCCGGATTGGACCTCATCTCCATGGGTCTAAACTGACACCCTGAACTTGGACCTTGAACGGGGCTCAAAAACCTTAAACATTTTTCAATTATGAGATAAACTTGATCAAGACCATGCCTTTTTGACCAACTTTGTTATGTTTTTGTTTGATTTATTTACTTGTAATGTAAAGTATACAGAAGTTTCAAGATTCACAATCTTTAGTGGTCACGAATACAGTTATACATAGTATAACAGGCAGTGACATGTATTGAGCACCTTCTTTACTTCAGCACATTTAACATGGGGCACTGAGATTCATTATCAAATGTGGTCCCCTTACTCACCATGTGTATGCTATTCTTAAGTTAATTGGACATCTTTGAGGGGTGACGTCTCAGTGATTGGTATGTGTTTATTTACAGAACCATTCTGGGTACTGTTCCTTCCTTTTTGTCTTGTCTTTTAAAAAGGAAACATGGAAGTCACAAATCTGATCCATGGATACTCTGCAATTTGTCATCCCTAAAGTACAACTAGGCAAGAAAGCATTTAGGTTTTCTGTACGTAATGCTTGGAATAAATTACAATCTAAACTTCAATTTCAAGCCTTTGTTACATTGAATGAGTTTAAAGTTCTTGTGAAATTATTACAGTCTACTTTGTCTGTGTGCAAGTGTTATATGTGAGCAACTTTTAATGTTATTTGTGTCTGTTGTTTATTGTTTTGTTGATGTGACCATATTGCTGCCCTCTTGGCCAGGTCTCCCTTGTAAAGGAGATCTGTGATCTCAGTGGGACTATCCATCCATCCATCCATCCATCCATTCTCTATACACTGCTTTATCGTCATTAGGGTCACAGGGGGTGCTGGAGCCTATCCCAGCTGACTCGGGCAATGGCAGGGGACACCCTGGACAGGTCGCCAGTCTGTCGCAGGGCTACATATACAGACAAACAATCACATTCACACCTACGAACAATTTAGACTCCAAGTAAACACTGTGGTTTATAAAGTCCTCCTCTGAAACTTTCAAGTCAAAAATGTCACTTTCCCTTGAACTTAATATAGACCTCCGTGATGTAAAATCCTGTAATGATAGGTCTTGCAGGCAACCTTCCCAACTCCCTGCTATTTCTCCAGTGCCAGAGTAAACAGATTTACCAGTTTACTTTGGCTACACATTGTGAAGTTCCCAATGCAAGTGATGATGGAGAGGAGAGACCATTTACATAGCTAGGTGTGGGTTGATTACAGCTGAAGTCCAACAGCCAAAGGTTAATGAGGTGGGTTCACTTTGTAGCTTGCCTGGCCACAGAGTAATTGAGCCTCTGGTTGGTTATAGATTCAAATGGTTTTCATGCTGGTGATGAGCAAGCTTTGGTTTCAGCCTCAAGAGTTAATTATGAGGTCACAAATGACCTCTTGATGGCGGCGGATGCTGGCTCTCCTTCATTCCTCATTCTCCTCGACCTAACAGCAGCTTTTGATACTGTGGATCACCATATCCTCCTCAATCGCCTCCATCTCGACATAGGACTTTCTGGTACTGCCTTGGACTGGTTTCAGTCATACCTATCTGAAAGGACCGAGTATGTCAGCCTGGGAGGTGCCAAGTCACAAACACTTCCTGTCACCTGTGGTGTCCCCAAGGATCTGTCCTCGGTCCAACCCTGTTCATTTTATACATGCTTCCCCTTGGCCGTGTCATCAGCCGGCATTCAATCTCTTTCCACTGCTCGGCTAATGACACACAGCTTTATCTTAGGACTGTCCCAAACCCATCTGCTCCCCTGCCATCATCTTCATCATCACTGCCATCATCTTCATCATCTCTATCCGCATTGTCCACCCTGACTACCTGCTTGGAGGAGACAAAGGCCTGGATGAGCCAAATCTTTCTCCAGCTTAACAGCTCCAAAACCGATGCCCTTCTTGTTGGCACTCCTCATCAGGTCCAAACATCTTCCATAACCACCATCACCATTTCCGGTCAAGACATTCCCATTTCATCAGCAGTTACTAACCTCGATGTGAGACTGGACCCCCACCTGACATTCAACAACCACATCAAACATCTGTGCAAGTCTTAATTTTTTCCATCTCAAAAATTTTGCTAAACTCCATCCCACCCTTACCTTTTCTGTCACAGAGAAACCCATCCACACCTTTGTCTTCTCCAGGCTGGACCATTGCAATGCACTGCTCTTCAGGATCCCAAGCAACAGTCTGCAGAAGCTGCAGTATATTCAAAACAGCGCTGCTAGGGTCCTGATGAAAGTGCGGAAGCGACAACATATCACCCCCATCCTCCGTTTACTCCCCTGGCTCCCCATATCCTCCAGAATCCAGTACAAAATTGCCCTCCTCACCTATCAGTGCATTCATGGCAATGCTCCGGTTTATCTAAAAGAACTCATCTGTCATCAATCATCAATAAAAAATCTCCGTACCAATAACAGCAACCTTCTCCGCCAGAACCAAACTCAGGACCATGGGAGACAGAGCCTTCACTGCAGCCGCCCCTCAAATCTGGAACTCCCTCCCTGTGCACCTTAGAGCTCCACAGACAGTGGGTGCTTTTAAAAAGGCCTAAAGACCTTTCTTTTTAACAAAGCATTTAATTGAACGTCCCCCTGAATGTTTTATTTTATATTGCTATTCATCTGATTGCTCTGTTTTTATTCATGACTGTCATCATAAATGTAGCACTTTGAGATGTTTGCCTAATGAAAAGTGCATTACAAATACAATTTATTATTATTATTATTATTATTATTATTATTATTATTATTATTTAAATCTGTTACTTCAGTTGATGATCATTTCCTTAAAATGTAACAGTGAGCTGAATTCCACTTAAAGATTAGGGTCACTCTTGCATCAAGAGTCACTGGGTGATTTAGAATCACTACAGGTCCAGTGTTTCCTTGGATGATAACTAAGCAGACAGCAACAATGTACCCAGTCCTAAACCTGTATCTTATGTAAACAAATTGATATGGGGATATTAAATTGCATGCATTTAGGTTTGGTGTAAAGGGGCTCCACAATGCACTCCTAACAATGATTTTTTTTTTAATTTAAAAAGGAGTCAGAAGTGAGAATACTTTGACCTATTATGCCAGCATCAAAAATAATCTTGGAGCACTGCTCAGCCTGCGAGTCAACATTTGAAAGTGCAAAAAGATAACCCTGATAATATAATATGGGCATTTACTTCAGAGTCTGCTCTTTCAGTTTTATCCAGTTACTTTGCCTGATGAAGGTGTGACGACACCTTTGTCAGGCAAAATGATAAAGGTCTAGCACCGTAATCCATCTATCCAATATCTATACAACACCTTATCCTCTGTAGGGACATGGGGGCTGGAGTCTATCCCAGCTGACTTAGGGTGAAGGCAGGGAACACCCTGGACAGGTCACCAGTTTAGCACAAGGCCGCACAGAGAGACAGAGACAACGACGCACAGTTGCATTCACACCGACGGACAAAATAGAATCACCAAAAACCTTAGCATATAGTTGGACGGTGGGAGAAAGCTGGAACAACCGGTGGGAACTCCACACAGAAAGAGTCGGGGACAAGATTCAAGATTGAAATCCATACCTTTACGGTGCTCACCGCCTCTCCACCATGCAAGTTAGACAATGTGTGGGAATCTGTTTGAAATGTTCTGAGTATTTCAAATCCACAAATCACTTAAAATAAACCAATGCATAGCAGGTCCATTAGGTTTTTGCCTGCATTCTGTTTCGAAGTGAGTGTAAGAATAAGCCCTCCTGGAGTTTGGCAACCAATTCAAATTGACAACTGACAGCATGTGACCTGTTCTGTAATACCTCAAAGATAAACAATATCTTCTCCTTCTTTCTCCCCTCAGCTTGTGACAGTAACCACTGGGGTCCACACTGCTCTAACAGATGTCAGTGCCAGAACAAAGCACTGTGCAACCCCATCACTGGAGCCTGTATCTGCACTCCTGGATATAGAGGCTGGCGCTGTGAGGCTCAGTGTGAATTGTACACCTATGGTAACGGATGCCAACAGAAATGCCAATGCCAGAATGGAGCTGTCTGTCACCATGTAACCGGAAAATGCAAGTGTTTGCCAGGATACACAGGACCTTTGTAAGTCCAAGGAGGGATTGTGTTAGAATCTGTTTGTTTCCCAACAGTGACATAAAGAAAAAGTTTAGTATCTATAGAAATCCACATTTAATATTTGGGTAGCTATCAGTTTTGTACTCTGTATTGCTCAATTGCAATGCCTCAATTGCCTTTGTTTGAAAACAGAGCATGAGCACATCTGTTTCAGTGCAATTGAATTGGAACAGGGAGTCTCAGTAATTCAAGTGACCAGACAATACCACCTTAAAGGATAGTTGGTATATATGTATTTCACATATGTGATTGTTCAATTTAAAAAAAAACTCTTATCTCATATTATTTGATTTACTTCGGAACTTGTTTATGTTTAATAGAAAACTGTTGCACTGCATCTTTATGTAATTTGTTAACCTTCATTGCAATTACTGCTAAAGCTGATTTAAAAAAACATATTCCAACCATTTACTTTTAAATATAAGCACTTTTCTGATATTTTTTAATTACATATGTTAAATTTGAACTGTTGACCAGACAAAACACAGTTTGTTGCCAAAATATTGAAATTTGCAATAGAAAGTTTGCTGTCATTCAACAAAATAAATTTTAATAGACTATTAGATCTTTAAAAGAAGACAAAATATGCTGTTTTCTTTTCTTCATAGCTGTGAAGACCTGTGTCCTCCAGGAAAACATGGACAGGAGTGTGAAGAGAGATGTCCCTGTCAGAATGGAGGAATGTGCCACCCTGTAACAGGGGAGTGCTCCTGTCCTGCAGGATGGATGGTACACACCCCAAATGTTTTTAAAACCTTTTTAAAGAATTGCATTTTGTTACTCATACTCTAAAATGTGCTGAGATGCAATACATAAAGCAAAAGAGCAAAGTTACATAAAATATGGAGTTGTTGATAAATACTGTGAGGTGCTATGGATTTAACAGTATTTAGCTGCAGACCAGACCTGGAAGAAGCATCAAAAAGAAACAGACCATTTAATTACAGTTATGACATGATTGTTAGACATCCTAGTAACCTCTGATAACGTGACTCGAAGAGCTGAATCAGAGAGAAAATCATGTAATACAAGGAGTGAACAGTTTGCTAATGATATAGAATTATATATGCTAAAAGGCTCAACATCAGTTTACTGGTTAGACTATCTGGAACATTGTAGACATGCATATCAAAGTCTTCTATCAGTATCTTGAGGTCATGTGGTAGCAGTGTTGTCAGTTCTTGCCAAGGAACGATTTGTTTTTGAAGTTATAGACTACAATACAGAGTTAATGTAAGTATCCATTTTGGGGAAGAAGATTTCTTACTTGTCTGGATAATCAAACACAGCATTAAAAAGAATGCCACAGACTATACAAAATGCATGTACAAAGATTTGAGGTGTAAACGCTGCATACATGATCAACAGCTCTGATAATGTATGCATTTTCCTGCTGTCGCTGCAGGGTACTGTGTGTGGCCAGCCATGTCCAAAAGGGAGATTTGGACAAAACTGTTTCCAGGAATGCCACTGTCACAATAATGGCATGTGTGTGTCATCCACTGGACAGTGTCTCTGCAGCCCTGGATACACAGGAGAACGGTAAGAGACTTTTACACTATAACATACATTATACAGCAGTTTGTATTAATAAAGCCTCCTTTAATAAAGGTGCTAAATCCTCAAGAATAGGGATTTCCTGGAGGTCATAGCACCTGTTACAGAATTCCTAGTTCTTTGTGTGAATAAAGACAGATTTTAATGAATCAGGCTGGATGTTTGGGCTCATTGTCCTAATGCAAAATGAATATGGGATAATTAGAAGCGTTCCTTCAGATTAGAAAATTCAGACTATCAAAAGTCTACACATCCCTGTTAAAATGCTTGGTTTTTGTGATGTAAAGAAATGAGACCAAGATAAATTATTTCAGCAGTTTTCCACATTTAAAATAACTAAAATAATGTAGTTGTATAAATATGCACACCCTTATCCATTACCCTCTTTAGGTAGAAGTCTATCAGCATGACACATCTTGACTTGGCAATATTTGCCCACTCTTCTTTGCCAAAATGCTCTATATCTATCATACTTTAATCTTCTTCTGATGAAGCCATTCTTTTGTTGATTTGGATGTCCCAAAGCATGATGCTGCCACCACAATGCTTGTGGGTATGGTGTTGTTTTATTGATGTGCAGTGGTATTTTTGTGCCAAACACCTTCTGTATCTTCTTATATGTATCATCTTCATTATTGTTTTTTGGTGTGTTTGTCTGCATGTCAGCTGGATCATACCAAAACCTGGGCAAAATTCATGAAACGGGTGGAGAGGTGGAATGTGGACAGAGGGAGAACCTCTTAAAGCGGTGTATAGATAGTGGATGGATGTTTAATTGGTCATTTTGTTGCATTTGTTGACAACAGTTATAGCATTTCTGATAATCTAAAGGAAGATACTGATGTTACCAACTGATGTGGTTTGTTACTGAGGGACACTGGAGCTATGAAACATCCCTCAAAAATTCAGAGGACATGACCTCGTTGGCTTCACTGAGCCTGATAATGACATACATTCAAAATCAACACATCTGTAACTCTTTCACATCCTCCACAGAGGCCCGCCAGAGCTCAGGGCCTCTATGAAACCCTCAACCTGTCTATTCCAACCAGGAGGCCCAGTCTGTGTATTCATAGACTACTCTCAACAGAATGCTGCACAGGGCTTTGAGCCCATATAATTACCAATATCAGAGAGCATGCACCATGTACTTAAGCAGACCAGTGACGAGACAAGAATAGACCTTCCAAGTGCACTTTTATGAGTAAATAAGGGTTGAGAGAAACCA
Source organism: Acanthochromis polyacanthus (assembly GCF_021347895.1). Lineage (NCBI taxonomy): Eukaryota > Metazoa > Chordata > Actinopteri > Pomacentridae > Acanthochromis > Acanthochromis polyacanthus. The sequence continues at coordinate 23,896,144 of NC_067130.1, read as the reverse complement.
AACATCACAGTATAGCACTGTTTGGAACTGAGCCGGTCATGCCACACCCTAAGCCATGAGAGAAAAATTAACAGGACAGTGGGCTCAGAGGTGGGGCATTATTTGCCTTTTGGGAAGAAAGACCACAAACAACTGGGAAATCAATTGCACAGCTTTCTTGAAATGCATTGCAAAATTTTAGTATGTGTATGGAATGGGGATTTAAAAAAATTAGCAATGCTGTCAGCTGGAATCTGGTATTAAGTGAGGTGTTGAGGACCAATACTGTTTGTTTTGCTAAAGCTCTGTGTTCCAACATTGACTGTGATACTCTTTGGAACAGTGTGTTGACTTTCATGTCACACATGTAGTTCAAAGTGCTTTCACATTAAATCAGCTTGAATGGAGCTGGTAGTTTTGATGGTCTTTGAACAACAGGTCAGGGGTTTGATCCCTTGTCGGATAAGGCCTTCAGTATGGGTCCAAGTTTTGACTCCTATTACTGTACAAGCCTACCTTGAAAGATGAGCAAGAGAAATATAACTATCACCGTATCAGCTTGGACCTGGTTGCTGCACATCCATGATGGCAACCTCCCACTCCATCACATCCCAAAGGTGCTCTATTGGATTGAGATCTGGTCACTGTGGAGGCCACTGGAGTACAGTGAACTCCACATCCACAAGGCGTTTTCATAAACACAACTGCCGCTCATTGGATATTTTCTCTTTTTCTGACCATTCTCTGTAAACCACAGAGATGGTTGTGCGTCAAAATCCCAGTAGATCAGCAGCTTCTGAAATACTCAGACCAGTCGGCCTGGCACCAACCACCATGCCACATTCAAAGTCACTTAACTCACCTTCTTTCCCTATTCTGATGTTCACTTCAGCAAGGTAACTTTACCATGTCTACATGCCTAAATGCATTGAGTTGTGACTATGTGTTTGGCTGATTAGCTATTTGTGTTAACAAGCAGTTGAACAGGTATACCTAATAAAGTGGCCAGTGAATGTGTGTGTGTTAACTATGAAAGAGCAGTGCATAAACCTTGACCAAGCCGCTCTATTAATTATTATTCCTTCCATTAATATTGATGGAAACTACAATCGCAGCTGAAACTGGAGGGGCTACAATAGAACATGGGAACATTATTGAGCAGTAAGGCAGTAAGGGCATACTACGCTGGCTCCATCACAGGAGAGCTGTGTTAAAGATCTAGATTCCACCCCAACGCCAGTCATAAAAACTGCAAGGAGAATAATTATGACCAGAATGAATACAGTCAACCCGGTTGTGACTCCTGTGGCTCACTGACAAAATTAAGGTTAGACAGAGAGGACTGTAGCAGTTAATACAGCACAACTCACTATCCCAACTACCACCATAATGGAAACCAACAAATTTGATTATGCCACTACAATAGTAGCCCTGGCAAAACACATCCTGATTTGATAAGAAATACAACAAAATGTCCATAAGAGACTACAGACTGCCTGGTCTTGCTTTGCTACTGAACCTCACTATCATTCTACTTTAAGGGAAAAACTGCTCTGGCTTTTTTCTGTATTTTGAAACCAACTGCAGTCATTGTGGGCAGGGCAAAGTGAAGGATGTGGTGTCGGTGTTCACTTAAAATAGTGACAGCTGGAATCCTTTTGTGGCGGAATATTTGCATGCAGGGAGACAAGCACTGTGAATAGAATCGATAATCCACCTCAAAAACCAAACTGTCTCACAATTCTCTACAAAACTTTCATTTCACTTTCATTGCAGTAGTTTGCTGTCCATAGGTTACTGCTGTTGTTTCCTGTGGTAAAGAAAACAATGACAATCAGCTAATGGAGGCAGAGGAGAACGCCAACTGAGATAAATGGCCAATAGCAGATTTATATCCGGAACCTACAACCAGTGAGTCAGACTAGAGACTGCCAAAAAAGACTCACAGGTCTGGCTGCAATTCTGAAGAGCTATACCAGAGAAACAAAGGTCAAAAGAATAAACAATCCATTCAGAGTGTACTACCAGCTGCAAGGGAAGCACAGATCCATGCAGTGCTGAGACTGAATAATACTAGAACAGCATATGGGAGAAGTTTTCTGAAGATTCTAAAGGCAAGTGACGACCAGCCACCAACTGACAACAAGCTATATGCTTGGAGTGAACCTTGACATCCACTCACTGATCCACCTCACAAGGGTTTACAGCAAGGACATCACAATGTAATTTGGACTGAATAATTGTGATTGCATGGTGGCAAAGAGGGGGAAGATGATCATGACTGAGGGGGTGGAGTTCAGAAGGCAGGATAGCAGATGTACAGAACAGTTATGAGTACTTGGGTATCCTACATTCCAGTGGGAATAATAAGCTGGCTACAGTAGGAGATGGATGCCACTGATGTAACGGCATCTCCTTGCAATGCACAATCCCAAAGTCCAGCGCCCCAAGGCTCTATGAACAACAAAAAGAGGGTGGACAAGGATTAGTGAGTGCCGGAGCCACTCTCCAGGATTAGATGAAAACATCTTTAAATGCATCAGGAGAGATGGCCTCCTGGGATAAACTGCAGAAGTCAAAGGGTGATGATGAGAAAGGTCAAATATCATGGAAGACTGATGGTACGAGTCCACAGGATCCGGCAGTTTCTCACATCCCATTCATTGTCTTTGTGGAACACACTGCCTTGCATGCAGGTTGTGTTGCGGCATGTTTTGAGCTCCGTTGTGGCGTGTTGCCTCGGAGTTGTCTGCAGCTCATTTGCATGAAGTAGACTTGACTTTTACTGTATGCAAATTCGGCGCAGGGAGTGGAGGTCCCATGCATCATGAAACTTTTGTAAAACGTCTAAACTAACTGTCGTTGAACTAAACAGACAGTACTGGCAGTAACATCAGAAAGAAGGAGAGAAGCAGCATGAAAAGATCGAGAAGTAGCAACAGCTAAGGAACAACTGGAGCATATGTTAGATGGAGGATAAAGTCCAGAGTGGTTCTACTAATAATAAGAGCATTTCTGTTGAAAGAAAATTAATAATTTGTGGTGGACCCACTTTGTGAGACATGAGAGACGTTCACCAAAGAGGACTTGTGCCTTTAAGACGGGAATGAATGTAGGGGGTTATTCCGGTTCCGGGGTTTGGCTGAGTATTATGGTTTTTCCCGCTTAAACTACAAAAGTTGGTTGAGTTCGGATGTGCTGTAAAGTGGAGAGAAATTAGTAAACTACCTCGACTCTCTCACGTCTGCTGTCTCGTTGTTCCATCTCCACAAATTGATCAATTTCACCTCTCCAAATCACTCACTCTGGATGATTGTGTCTCTGTCTCTAAACAGGTGTCAGGATGAGTGTCCAGTTGGTACTTATGGTGCCAGCTGCGCAAAGACATGTCGCTGTAAAAACAACAGCAAGTGCGACCACATCTATGGAATTTGTCTGTGTGAGCCAGGATACACAGGGAAGACATGTGATGTCCGACTTTGTCATGAAGGACACTACGGTCTACAGTGTGATAGGAAGTGTCCCTGCTACATCCAGAACACTCACAGGTATGCAGTAAATCATTAAATGGCAATGTTATCAGCAACAAACCATGATCTGCAGTGATAGGGTCGAATTTGAACACTCTCTGGAAAGGAAAAATTTTGCACCTGAGTTCCCAAGATTTTAAAAGATTACTCTCAGGGCTCAAGTTTAATTACTGACAATTATGAGGGGAAAAGAAGTGTTCTTATGGTGTCTGTGTCTGTTTGTCAGTGCAACCGCTGTCCCTGCAGACAGCTGACTGTGGTTAGTTATTTGTTAGACTGTCATAGTTGGTAGATTGCATCTGCTGTTGCGAACAACAGCTGTTCTGCTTCTCCTCGACTGGACTGCTATGTCAGGTGGGCCAGCTGTCAGTCAAATGCAGTGACTAACAAAGACAGGCAGACTCCACCTGTGTTACTGCAGATATTCTCCACCCTGCTGGCATGGCATGTAAAACATCATGGAGACTCTGTCAGGTTCAGCCTCACTGAGTCGAATCTCGTACACAACTCTACTTTTTCTCCATTGTTTTCAGGGATTATGATTTACAATACTGTTACACAGAACTAACTTTACCTGTATGCAACCTCACTATTTCTAAGTGTGTACAGAGTTTGATAATCTGTCAACAGCCCAAGCTGAAGATGTACTCTTAAAATCGCAATATATTTACTATGAGTACTTTGATAAGGCAAGCAAAGTACTTAACATCCATAGCCTTGCCACACCAAATTTCTCAAATTCAACCCCCCCACACAGGTAATAATTGACCCTCTGCAAATTAATGAGCAATTTAAAAACTACTATGCCTCTCTCTACACTTCAGAACAATAAACAGAACCTTCAGATTATAACTTTTTTTCAACACCCTCACTATCCCTACCATTGACCTCAATTCTGAACTTCAGTTAGAGGAGGCTATAACAGTAGAAGAGATTTCGCAGAATGCGCATTTGTTGGAGTCTTATAAATGTCCTGGCCTAAATGTAGTTGCTGTCAAGTTTTATAGAGGGTTCATGTATATGATAAGCCCTCTCCTTAGCCATATGTTTACACGCTCCATGGGCACTCGGTGTCAATGGACCTTCATTAGCCCTGGTCACAGGCATCTATTTAATTACAAAATAAAAAGTAGGGCATCAGTTACTCACTGAGCACTTAGAAGCAGTTTTGCCATCCATAATTTTCTGACCAGATGGTTTTAATGAAAAACAGATATGCAGTATTCAGTCAGGACCAACAACAATTATTCAGATTACAATTTCATTTACAAGACACTTTTATCCAAAGCGACATCAATTGGTGTCTAGATAAAACACATGGTGCAACACATGCAGCACTAAGGACCTTGCCGAAGGGCCCTCACTAGACTGGACAACAGTATCCTGGAGGATCTGAACCACCAATCAACCGTGAAAAATTCAGGGATGTCAGTCACTGAGCTACAGATGACTTTTCTCTTTTCATAGGCATGAGAAATAGATGTTAACTATCCCTCTTGGTTTTTGCCATTGCTGTTGAACCTCATCCTATACGGGCCTGATCAAATCCCTACTTCTAGATCAACCTCTTTATATTTCCAGGCTTAATACATTTGGACACAGCAGCTGTGCTTTGTACATTTAAGTCATTTAGCACAATCTCTGCTCACAAGCAAAACTTTTACACATCTGGGGATCCAAGTAACAGATAAATTTTAAAAACCTTTACAGATTTAACTTTAATCCCCTGCTTACTATAACATAAGAGGATAGATGGTCACTTCTGTTTTGTGTTTTTTCTTCTGAAGTATTCTAAACCCACTGGGCCCTGGCACTGGCCAATAAAGATGTGCTCACTAGTAGGAATGCTAATATTAAAAGATAATCAACCTGCAGTACATGTCATATCTTGCAATTTGTAACTATAATATGTTTGTCTCATGTCACCAGTTGCCACCCAATGTCAGGAGAATGTACATGTCAGCCAGGTTGGTCAGGTCTCTACTGTAATGAGACGTGCACCCCAGGTTTTTATGGCGAGTCCTGTCAGCAGGTGTGCCTGTGCCAGAATGGAGCTGACTGCCACAGCGTGACTGGAGAGTGTTTCTGTGCTCCTGGCTTCATGGTAAGTTCATGTTTGTGTCAATAAAAGCTTGCAGTCATACAGCTATCTTAATGAGGCTTGTACAGAATGTGCCATACATTAAAGGGTTAAATGTGGACTCATCCCCTAACTCGACTGCCAAAAATGTAATCAGTTTTTTAAGTATTGACATGCCTGTGTTTTTCAAGTGAAATCAAATGAACGTCAATAAATTATAATATGTAGTGACAATTGTCTAAAGCTACTGCAAAATGCTTAAAATTATCTTTTACATCCCTCATCTTTTTTGTGGTTTTCTAACATAAATGCATGAATAACTCATTTTATTTAAATGTCATTACCCGACCCTACATACCATTACATACAGTGCCAGTGAACTTAACAAATTAAACTGCGTTGTACTCACAGCCACTTTAAAATGTTTATCTAATGACCTCCTCAGGGTCCCAACTGTTCAGTCCCATGCCCAGCTGGAACACATGGAGTTAACTGCTCATCCAGCTGTAATTGTAAGAACAAGGCTCAGTGTTCACCTGTGGATGGGTCCTGCCTCTGTAAACCAGGTAAGCTGAGGATGACAGGGAAGGGGAAGGGGAGAGGGGGAAGAATGACAGAAGGAGAGGGGAGAGGGTGAATTAGGGGAGGAAGAGGAAGAAAGGTGGAGAAGAACTAATGGATGAGAAGAGAGAGGAGGAGTTCATTTTAGCTAATATTTTATTTTCCACGTAATTTTTTGAGTAAATTTGAGTTGCAAGTCATATGTATATTTTTAAGTCTGTTTATTTATTTAGTCACTAGTTTGGTTTTTAAACACATTCATACATTGTGTCATTTGGTTAAGGAGGATCAGCAAAATAAGAATTTCATTGTACAGTGTAACTGCCTAGTTTCTGTGCACATGACAATAAACCTCTCTAATTCAACTGAATGTAATAACAAATCACTAATTTGAGAATAAGATGAAATACACGCATGTTTTAGTGTGGAAAAATATAAAAACAGTAAATAAAATGTTTATACTTTGCAAATGATGTAACATTAATACTATGAAAATATTTTTCCGCTTCTGTTCACGATAACATTTGTTCAATCAATCTTTATATTTCTACATGAAACAGACAAGATACCATGAGAGCTCTGAAGCTGCAGCTACACTGCATTTGAGCACCATTTGATACAACTTGATAATCAAGTAAATTTGTATCTTAACATAGAGGTAATTCAGTAATTGTGTTACAATAAAAATGATGCTAACGATGCTAATGATACTACTGATAATAGAGTAAGGTATGAGTATTGTGAGTTTTCCATCTTATTGTCCTTGTCTGTATAGGATGGCATGGGGTTGACTGCTCAATCAACTGTCCCAGTGGAACCTGGGGTCTGGGCTGTAATCTCACCTGTATGTGTGGGAATGGAGGTGCTTGTAGTGCCTTGAACGGTCACTGTACCTGTTCTCCAGGCTGGAGAGGAGAGAGATGTGAACTCCACTGCCAGGTGAGAGAGTATAGATGCCCCCAAGTGTGAGAATGTGTGTGTACTTTTAAAAACATATCCAGTGTTATTTGTGTTAACGCACACGAATGACAAAAATGTTTATTTTTGCAGTTTTTACCACTACATGTCACATATTTTCAACTTTGTCTGCATTTGAATATGTAGTGTATTTGATTTAATTTTGCATTGAGGCAAGTATAAGCTAAATTGTCTCCTAGAGCATGATAACTAAAACAAGTACATAAAAATTAAAACAGCTTGGTATATTAGTCTACATCAGTTCTTACTTCATGTATAAATCGGAACGACACTCCCATCGAAGCAGCCAACATTTTTGCATCATACTTCTTCTGAGACTAAAGGTATTGGTGATGCCAATATCAGCCAGGTTGAGAGGTACAAAATCAGAAGAGGTAGAGGGGGTGAGGTACGGGGAGAGGAGAAGAGGGGGGCGGGGGACAAGGATGGACTGTAGTCATGCACATAGTACATATATGTACTATGTGTTTCCTTGCAGTACATATATATATGTACTGCATGTATAGCTGGTAGTATGGTGCAAACAGTGTGCAGATGAGCATATCATGTATAGTAAGGGCAATGCAGGATTGGTAGAAATGGGCTTCAAGTGTGAATCACACTGCAAGTCAGTGGACATGACAAAGACTAAGCCACTTAGTGGGACAGCAACCACAGATCAGAAGCATCCAGGTCTAGGACCAGGGACACTCAGAGAAAGGACGCAGGGGTGAATGCAATGCATATTGCTATAGGACCATATATAATTTGGTATTTTTACTCTTGACTACGTATTTGAGTATTCTCCACTAAATCACTCTCTTAATGTATTTTTGAAGTTGTTTTTGTATGAACATATCACTAGACTGTCAGATCTAGTGACGGCTTGTTTAAAATTTCATTCAAGTTTTATTTGTGTAGTGCTGGCTATAATACAGAGTTTTTTGTTTGTTTGTTTGTTTGTTTTTTTAATAAAAATGTTCAAGATTTAAAACTTTGCATTTGACATTTTGTGCATTTTGGCATGTTTCTGTGGTTCATTCATTTGTTGGTTCTGTTTATCCTCCTCAGGATGGTACATATGGTCTGGATTGTAGAGAACGCTGTGACTGTAGTCATGCTGATGGGTGTCACCACTCTTCTGGTCACTGTCGCTGTCTAGCTGGATGGACTGGTAAGACATAATAACAATGTCCTCATGATTTGTTGTGGCTGATAGATGTGTACTGTTGCTTTAGAAAGTATTTAGATTTGTTATATTTTCAATTTTAAATGAATGAAACTGACATTTTTTCTCTCATTCTACACTCAATACCTTATCATCACAAAATGAAAATATGTTTTGCAGATTTATTAAAAAATTATAAATATACGTACACAAAAATACAATGAATCCTACTCCAGTACTTTGTAGACATCAGCCTGTGGTTATAGTTTCCAATCTTTTCAGGTAAGTCTGTACAGATATTGAGATACTGGATTTGAAAAAAAAAAAAGAAAGACAAAAAGTGCAAAAAAGGAACTGGTCTGAACACTTTATGAAGCAACTGTATATTATTAGTATAGGTGACAGACTTGGTTTAACTTTAGGTCAAGGCAAGCAGAGCATATGGTTAAAGTTAGGGTATATCTCCAGAAAATAACTGTAAGCCAATGTCCTCTGAAGTGACGGAAACAACTCTCTGTGTGTGAGCAGGTATTCACTGTGATAGTGTGTGTGCAGAGGGCCACTGGGGCCCAAACTGCTCCCTCCCCTGTAACTGTAAGAATGGGGCATCCTGCTCTCCAGATGAAGGAACCTGTGAGTGTGCTCCAGGATACAGAGGCACCACCTGTCAGAGGAGTAAGTCCTCTATCAGCACTGCATGCTGTTCACTAGATCATTACACAGCTTGTGCTCAACTTGACTCTGATTTTGATTTCAACGTTTTGTCTTATAGTATTCTGATTACTGATATGTTAATATCTGAGATCTGGGTGACAGTGAAGATGAACAGTAAAATTCTTAACCAGATTTTTTCTTTCATAAACATCTATCATAGTTTGTGAATCCACATTGCACATTAGATCAACCTGCAGCTCACTGTCTTTAAACCAGTACCTCTCAAACATCTTTTGGCCATGGCACATCTTCAAAGGAAATTATTGCTATGGCACTTTGGGCTGCCCACTATTCAATTCAGTTTTAGCATTCAGTCAGTTTTTTTACTACTGTTTTATGACGTTATTACATAGTTACAGTAGTTCCATAAGCTAATGTTAACGCCTACCCTAAACTGAAGTCCTCTATCACTCCCAGGGAGTTAAAATAATTTGCTGGTACTTTAGGATACATCCATCCATCCATCCATTCTCTATACACCGCTTTATAATAATAATAATAATAATAATAATAATGATAATAATAATATGTTAAATTTATATAGCGCCTTTCACAAACCCAAGGTTGCTTTACATGAACAGAGAGAACAACAACAAAACAAAAACAAGGCTACAAGGAGGAGGAGGCAAAATGATTACTGAAAAGATGAGTTTTGAGCTTTATCCTCACTAGGGTTGCGGGGGTGCTGGAGCCTATCCCAGCTAACTCGGGCGAAGGCAGGGGACACCCTGGACAGGTCGGCAGTCTGTCGCAGGGCTACATATACAGACAGACAATCACGCTCACATTCACACCTACAGGCAATTTAGAGTCATCAATTCACCTCAGCATATTTTTGGATTGTGGGAGGAAGCCGGAGTACCCGGAGAAAACCCACACATGCACAGGGAGAACATGCAAACTCCATGCAGAAAGATCCCGGGACTTTAAGATACATGTTTAATGAATTCATTTTTGTGTTTCCAATGGTTTGTCTGCAGTCTGCTCGCCAGGTTACTTTGGTCACCGTTGCAGTCAGACTTGTCCACAGTGCATCCACAGTAATGGCCCATGTCACCATGTCACAGGACAGTGTGACTGTCTGCCCGGCTTCAAGGGGACACTGTGTAATGAGGGTGAGTATCAGTCATGTTACCCCGCAGCACAGTTTCTAGGATAGAAAGGTTCCAGGGTTCAACCAGTGTAGATAAAGGCTAAGAGTGTTCACAGCCTCCTGTGTTAGTCCTGGAAGTGATGTTCTGAGAAAACTGTCAGGTTTATGACACTGTTTGAATTTCCCTGTTCAAGAGATCAAAGACTGAAGGCAGCTGTTAGCCTTAATATCTCTTTGATGGTAAACTTGTTTATCACAAATTATATTTCACTGCAAGGCATTATACATTGTGAAATTTTAGAGAACACTTTTGTCATAAGATATACTGCTTAGCTAAGTTCAGTAGCTTAATACATGAAAACACTGTTGATCATTCAGGTATGATAAAAATAAAAAAGGAAATGGTGAATCTGTTCAGCAACTGTGATGCATAGATACAACAATCCAAAATACATTTTGATCAATAAAATTTGGTTTAGGGTCCTGAATGACATGCATATGTCTATGCAGTGTGTCCTAGTGGTCGTTTTGGGAAGAACTGTGCCTGGAGTTGCAGCTGTACCAACAACGGCACCTGTAACCCCATAGATGGCTCCTGCCAGTGTTATCCAGGATGGATCGGCAGCGACTGCTCTCAGTGTGCGTTCATTTAGTAAAATGATAAATAAGGCACATAAGTCGGATGTGCTTCTTATTGCAACTGTCCTGTAAAGTCCTTGTTTTGAAACCATTTTAAACCATAGTGTAAAGAAAAGACTTTTAGAAAGGATACAGAACTGTGAACTGGTAGTGATGTGAAGGGTTTATTTCAGGCAACTGGACTTATTCTTGTGATCTTGAAGACGTTTCACATCTCATCCGAGCGGCTTCTTCAGTTTTAAAAACTACTTTGGAGAGTCCCAGGTATTTAACCACTAGAGGTGAAGGTGGGGCTAAGGCAGATGGTATCTACTGAAAGACTAAAGAAATTAATACCTCAGTATTAATATATTATTACCTCAATATTAATATTAATATTAATATATTAATACCTCATTGGGATTCAACACCTGTTGTTGAAAGATTTCTTTAGTCTTTCAGTAGATACCATCAGCCTTAGCCCCACCTTCACCTCTAGTGGTTTAATACCTGGGACTCTCCAAAGTAGTTTTTAGAACTGAAGAAGCCGCTTGGAGGAGATGTGAAACGTCTTCAAGATCACAAGAATAAGTCCAGTTGCCTGAAATAAACCCTTCACCTTAAGATGACCTGGATGACTGAGAACCTTCACAGACAACTGGTACTGATACTAACAGTTTGTTCTTGCTCTGGTGCAGTGTGTCCACCTGGCCAGTGGGGACCCAACTGCATCCACACATGTAACTGTCACAATGGAGCCTACTGCAGTGCTTATGACGGAGAATGCAAGTGCACCCCAGGATGGACGGGCCTTTACTGCACACAACGTCAGTCTCACACACACATACACATTTGTGACCTGCATTACTCTCTTTCTGTTCTCATTGTGGGTTTGCATCTTGTGCTGAGTCCCTTGAGTTACTAGTCATGCAGTATTGTCGTGATTGTTGACAACTGAACATGAACATCCTGGAGAGAATTTTGACTTGATGTGTGTTCATAAAGAGTTCGTCATCATTCAAAAGATTTTCTGCTCATCCAAAAGACTCGGTGTTTTTGATCTACTACCTCTTTGCCATTTTTTTTTATAGATTTCCTGTGAGCGCCTGCCTTTTACAAATGAAAATTTGATTTTGGAACCTTTTATACCTGGGATAAATTGGAGCTTTTTTCAGCATCATCTTCTTTACTTGCAGAGTCACTTCTTTATGCCTTCTTCGTACTGTCGGACAACCCTACCTCATTTTAAATGACAACTTTTAGTCAGCTCTGAACCACATGTGAGCTCTTTTGTGAAGGAATTAATGTAGAAGCTGTACAATGCTGCATAAAAGATATTTAGTTGCCTACTGTTAAATTGTGTGTTACGAGGTCTAAATCTCCCACACAGTTGTTCCAATTTTAACATAAATGTACTCAAAATAAAGTTGAAACTTGTATGTAGTTTGCATTTGTTTATTTCAAATTGAATGTGCTGAAGCAAAGAGGATTGAAACCAAAAGTGTGTCTGTTCAAACTTACCATGTATCTTAAGTAAAAAACTTCCTACATAAACACTTTTACAACTTAGATATACAACTTAGGGATATTGTAATTTACAAAAAACCTTTAGCATCTTACTTGTCACACAGCAGTTGTTCATTTTGGAAAAAAGGCCTTCTTAAAGTACAGCATGTAATGAGGTTTACTTGCTTGCAGGCTGTCCATTAGGTTTCTATGGAAAAGATTGTTCTCAGACCTGCCAGTGTAAGAATGGAGCTGACTGTGACCACGTCTCTGGACAGTGTACATGTCGCACTGGCTTCATGGGGCACCACTGTGAACAAAGTATGACACACCATCTGACATCGTGTTTTGTTTTTACAGACATGGCCGTTTGTTCTGTTTGCATGCTTTTCTTCCATGCTTGTTTCTGTTTAGATGAATATGCACTCACTGGCCATTATTAGGTACACCTTGCTAGTAAAAGGTGGGACCACCTTTTGACATCTGAACTGCCTTAATTCTGTTTCCAACACTTTTCAACAAGGTGTTGGAAACAGTACTTAGAGATTTTGGTCCATATTGACATGATAGCATCGCACAGTTACTGCAGATTTGTTGGCTGCACATTCATAATGCCAATCTCCCATTCCACAACATCCCAAACGTGCTCTATTGGATTGAGATCTGGTAAGTGGATGTCATTGGAGTACAGTGAACTCATTGTCATGTTCAAGAAACCAGTTTGAGATGATTTGAGCTTTGTGACATCGTTCATTATCCTGCTGGAAGTAGCCACCAGAAGATGGTACTGTGATCGTAAAGGGATGGACATGGTCAGCAACAATACTCAGGTTGGCTGTGGTGTTTCAACGATGCTCAGTTTGTATTAATGGGCCCAAAATGTGCCATGATAATATCCCCCACACCATGACACCACCAGCAGCAGCCTGAACAGTTGATAAAAGCCAGGATGGATCCATGCTTTCATGTTGTTTATGCCAAATTCAGACCCTACCATCTGAATGTTGCAGCTGAAATGGAGACTCATCATACCAGACAGCATTTTCCCAATCTTCTGTTGTCCATTTTAATGAGCCTGTTTTTTAGTTTCCTGTTCTTAGCTGACAGGAGTGGTACCCAGTGTGGTCTTCTGCTGCTGTAGCCCATCTTCTTCAAGGATCCATGTGCTGTGCGTTTAGGATGGTATTCTGCATTCCTTCGATGTAACGAGTGATCATTTGAGCTACTGTTGCCTTTCTATCATCTCCAACCAGTCTGCACATTGTCCTGTGATCTCTCGTATCAACAAGGCATTTTAGTTCACACAAATGCTGCTCACTAGATTTTTTCTCCTTTTCGTGCCATTTTCTAAACCCCAGAGATAGTTGTACATGAATATCCCAGTAGATCAGCAGTTTCTGAAATACCCAGACCAGCCCATCTGGCCAACAACCATGCCATGTTCAAATTCACTTAAATCCCCTGTCTTCCCCATTCTGATGCTTGCTTTGAACTTCAGCAGATTGTCTTGTCCACATCTACATGCCTAAATGCATTGAGTTGTGGCCATGCCATTGGCTGATTAGCTATTTGTGTTACCATGCATTTGAACTGGTGCACCTTATACAGTGGTGAGTGAGTGTATGGACTTCTATATTTATCTCTTTTCCCCAACTCCTTTTAAATCACTATTTAACTCCTTTTAGCACTGTCTTAAACTAAACTTTTGTGCTTTAATTTAATTTGTCATTCAAATTATTTTCAGCACTTCAACTTTAGCAAGCACTCTTACAAATACTGTTAGGTAAAGGACATCGGTGATAGGTGGACCTAAATGATTACCCATTTGCTTCTATTATTATTTCTAGAGTGTCCATCTGGTTCTTATGGTTACGGCTGCCGTCAGGTCTGTGACTGTCTAAACAACTCCACCTGTGATCACATGACTGGTACATGTTACTGCACCCCAGGCTGGAAGGGAGCTCGATGTGACCAAGGTGAGGACATAGCTCATGGTAAGGCTAGGCTGGGAACCCAAATATAGTCACTGTCTCAAGCCAAACAGTAAGTCAAAGCTGTAATCTTAAAAGTTTCCTGAATGAGCCACAGTGAACTAAGAGAAGCCTGAGCTGGCTGGAAAGCTTAGCTGAACCTTGGATCATGGACTAGTGCTAAGCAGACGGAAGTAGGAGCAGGAAAAGAACTTGGCTAAGTACTGGACTAGGTAGTATAGCAGAGCAAGCTGAAGCAGCAGGCAGAGAATCCAGGTAGAAGCTGGGTCATTCCGTGTGGTTTCACCAGATGGTGGTTGCTGCACCATTTTCAAATTAGTCCTAAATTTGTATGTCATTAGATAGTCACAAAAGTACTTTCTATGCAAAATTGTAGGCCTGTAGCTCAAATAGTTTCTGAGTTGTGGGGGTCTGAAATTTTCAGAATTTGGGCTCTAAAAAGCCTCGCCAGCATTTTTTGCATCTTTAAGTGGTTATTTCTCAGCCTCTAGACATACCAGAGAGCTGTGAGTTGGTAAACAAGGCCTCCGCATGTAGATAGTGCCCCACAAACATCCTCAGGCGTATCCCTACACTCTGCAGGCCATGGGGGCTTGCTAAAAATGCTAAAAAATTAAGAGATACCTACTCACAAGTGGTGTTTGGGACCTTAAAAGTACTAGAAATACTGCACAGAAGTGTTCCAACACCCCTGGATTCCATTCTACACAAACTTGTGTGATAACTTAGCAAACTGGAGCTTTCTAGGTACCTCAGTGTGGAAAATATGAGCTCCCCAGGTTGGACGAGATTTTTAATTGGCTATTTTTGGTGGCAAAAATCTCAGTGTGGGACAGGTACCAGAGACCCCAAATTTTTCTACAAGACAGTTCCATCTGTCTTCTATCACTGTACAAAAAAGCAGCAGGGCTATATTTGTACTTACTGAGATATTGTTACTCAAAATGGCATGGGTAATGTCAAAATAATTTTTTGTTTTTCAGTACTTTAAATTGGGATACAAGTATTAGTAGTCATTCCAATGGTAGTATTATGTATATTTTGTTCTTTTTGAAATGTTAGTTGTTAAAGGTGACTACCTTCAATAAGTGTAATGGTATAACTTAGGTATACCTAAGTTATAACTTAGGTATAGGTTCTTTTGCTTGTAACATGACATTGTACAATAAAATTTAACATGTTTAATCCCACTGCACTGATACTGTAAAATTCAACATTATTGTTGTTATTTTTAAATTAATCAACCATGAACTACTACAGAGCTCCCTGAATTCAAGTTAGTGCATGTAATTTGGATGTGTATGTTATAATTACATGTATGCATTGCAAATGGGTGTCAACATGTCATGATATCTACAGGCATGACTCTAAACTAGACCTTGTGACACAAAAAGGGCATTACACTTTTTGAAGGTAGTCACCTTTAACAACTAACATTTCAAAAAGAACAAAACATACATAATACTACCATTGGAATAATTACTAATACTTGTATCCTAATTTAAAGTACTGAAAAGCAAAAAACGATTTTGACATTACCCATGCCATTTTGAGTAAGAATATCTCAGTAACTACAAATATAACCCTGCTGCTTTTTTGTACAGTGATAGAAGACAGATGGAACTGTCATGTAGAAAAATTTGGGGTCTCTGGTACCTGTCCCACACTGAGATTTTTGCCACCAAAAATAGCCAATTAAAAATCTCGTCCAACTTTGGGAGCTCATATTTTCCACACTGAGGTACCTAGAAAGCTCCAGTTTGCTAAGTTATCACACAAGTTTGTGTAGAATGGAACCCAGGGGTGTTGGAACACTTCTGTGCAGTATTTCTAGTACTTTCAAGGTCCGAAACACCACTTGTGAGTAGGTATCTCTTAATTTTTAGCATTTTTAGCAAGCCCCCATGGCCTGCAGAGTGTAGGGATACGCCTGAGGTTGTTTGTGGGGCGCTATCTACATGCAGAGGCCTTGTTTACCAACTCACAGCTCTCTGGTATGTCTAGAGGCTGAGAAATAACCACTTAAAGATGCAAAAAATGCTGGCGAGGCTTTTTAGAGCCCAAATTCTGAAAATTTCAGACCCCCACAACTCAGAAACTATTTGAGCTACAGGCCTACAATTTTGCATAGAAAGTACTTTTGTGACTATCTAATGGCATGCAAATTTTGGACTAATTTGAAAATGGTGCAGCAACACCCCCAAGGAATATCTGGTCATTTCACCTGGAATGACCCAGCTGGACCCTGAAGCTGGGCTAAAGTCGACTGGGCTTTATAGAGGGAAGATTAACAGTTAGTGTATCCAGGGCAGTCGGAATGAGATAGAGGCAAGACATTGTTCAGGTACACTACAGGCAGAGCCAAAAGAAGTTAGCATGGCAATAACAGAGTGTATACTGGCTGGAGTGAGGCTGACTCTGTTAGTCTCCAGTCTGGTGAGAAGTGGAGACCTGAGCTGGCCTTTTATTTCAGAAGAGGGCTAGCGAGTAATAATTGAGTAAGCCTCCTCTAGAACTGTTTCTACACTCTTCAAAAACCGATATTGTTTATGCAGAATCTGGTTTTGAGAATAGTTACTGTAATCAGATTCCTTTGATCATCTAATTATTGACTAATAATGTATATAAAATAAAACTAATATGAGCTTTATTTACATCAAACAATTTCCCTGCCCTCTAGGGGTAGCAAAAATAAATGACTGAGGAGACTGCAGTCACATATTTGTAATTCATCATTTAAAGAGTTGTAAATTAGTGTCCACACTGTAAGCAATCTATAAGAACAATAGTAGTATAATTGGAAAACTACAGTACCATGGTGTCTGCAGCTGTCAGTGTGTGCATCTGCAAGGTAATATAATCAAAGCATAACTCCACTTCTACATTTCCTCATCCTCCTGTCTGCAGCTGGTGTGATGGTGGTGGGCAGCCTCAACAGTTTGACAAGTGCTGTCATGCATGTGGACACCTACCAAATTGGAGCCATCGTAGGAATCATCATCCTCGTGCTGCTGGTGCTCTTTCTTTTGCTCATCCTCCTTATTTACAGGAAGAAGCAGAAAGGCAAAGAAACCACCATGCCGGCTGTGACCTACACTCCTGCTCTGAGGGTCACTGCTGATTACACCATGGCAGGTACATTATAGGCTGACGTGCTTAAAATTGCAATAGCACAGTGACATACACTGTTCCAGGCATGTTAGAAAGGTCATGTTGTGCCAACAGCTGTTTCTTCTAACATGTTTCTTGTTTTCCCTTGAAGCCTGTATTGCTTTTAAATGGTAAAACACTATTAAAAAAATAAAAAAATAAAAAAAAAACAGGATTTGCTCTGCATGGTAAATGTAGTCCATGTTTCCGTTAATAAAGTAGAAAATTTTATTCATGTTACTTTTCTTATGACAACTCTTAAAGTGAATGGAAGTCTGAATAATTTATTTTAGAGTTACCCTGAGACTTTATGCTGAGTTTTACAATAAGCCCAGATTACATGTACAAGACCATGCAACTGGGTTAACTAGCAGCTTTAATTTACCCAAAGATGTGAATGTGAATTTGAATTGGTGTTTCTCTGTGTGCACTGTAATTGACTGCCAGCCTGTCCAGGTTGTACTCTGCATCGAGAAAATCCCATTTTTACTTAACTGAAATCTACAGTGCAATAATGTGTGCAAAAAAGAAAGGGGTCTGAATACTCTTTTAAGCAATGAATAGCATTTAGCACTGACAACATTTGAACATTCAAGAAATAAAAGATGTGAAAGTCTCTGCTGCAGTTATCCCTTGTGGACCAAAATGCAAAGAAAAAAATGTCTTTTACATATACCATAGAACGTGTGCTAGAGGTTGAATTAAGTGCAAACTATCAGCAATTTATCCACTTGATTCGTAAGCTGCTCGATATTTTTGCATTTCAGTCTGAAAGCACTGATGGAATGACTCATTTCGTGCATTATACTAATAGTGCCTGTTACTTTTTAATTTTCAGATGCTCACCAACCAACATGTGAGCCCCAACCGAGCAACTACTTCTCCAACCCCAGTTACCATACTCTAACCCAGTGTATTAGCCCCCAACATGTTAACAATGGTCTGTATGGAAAGGTATGGGCAAAAAAGATGACGGAGAAAAACAAACAAAAAAAATATTAGGTGTGTTCATTAACATATATTCACAAATAAAAACCATTCTTTGTTTTCTCCACATTATTTTTAGGCCAGTAACAACCAGCTGTTTGTGAACATTCAGAATGTGGCTCCAAGAAATCGGGATCCTCATACTGGCACACTTCCTGCCGATTGGAAACAAGAGGACTGCTTCAGTGAACTGGGTAAGCCCCGTACTCAGAAACCTGCCTTGTATAATGATTGAGTTGTTTTAATCACTGTTTGTAGTAGTTGTTTCTTTATTTGTCTTTGCTGTGAGTCTGTATGCCTGTGTTGAAATGTTGTCTTTAAACGCCCAACCAAAGACAAGTAAAAGTCCTATGCACATCGCATTCGTAGCATTGTATTTAAATGAAACCTTTGTATGTTAATCTAATCACTCTAATCACCACCTACTGCTATTGTAAAAATTTCTGCGAAGAAATTAGTTCCCAAGAAGCAGTTATCTTTAAAAAAAATATCACCAGTGGACTCTTTGGAGGCCCATGCCTCCACAAGACAAGAACAAAAATATAAAATGACATATTTTAAAGCTCGGTTTGTCTCTTATACCCCAAGATACGGCCTCTTGTGCAAGGGCGTCAGTTTGTTTTTAAAAGTGGGGGGGATGGAGACCACAGCCATTGTCAGATGGAAATGCACACCCTGGGTGGCGTGCTGGGTAATCGGGAACACCGGGGATATTTTGTGGTCCTCTACTTGAGATCAAAGTTTAGCAATGGTGCAGCACGCCTGCCTTTCTCATATGCTTCTGTGTCGTTGGTAAGACAGCACTTTGAGAAAATGTCGAAGAACGGCGGCAAAATCCCACAAGCTGGGCTCGAACTCACAACCACCAAACCACAGGTGGAGGCTCAACCTGTTGAGCTATCAGTACATGCGGGTAGAGGGGTCTGTGGGCCGTTATAGTACTAATTCTCCCGGGCCGAAATTTTGCCCCTGCACGCCTCTGGTCGGAGCTTCCACTTGGCACGGGCGCAAATTTAGCATCTGCACGTCTTTTTTTTAACCTCACGAAGGTATGCTGCATGTCTGTGCAACTCTCGGCTGAGTGCGGATGGTGCGTTCAGGAGCGTCGGAATTTTCTATACTGCTGAAAATAACTGGGCTTACAACGGCTTACATGTGAAGAATTTGAATGTGTTGGAGACAAAATGACCCCTGATAAAAAAGTGGGGGGACACAACCCCACCGTCCCCCCCTAAACTGACGCCTATGCTCTTGTGCACTCCATCGCTTCAGAGTCAAGTTGGCCACGTCCTACAAACAAGAGTGGATGAGATAAATATAACCCTTCACAGGAGATGGGACAAGTTATTGTTCTAGCCTAATCTAGTCTTAATAACCTCACACATTATTTTTGCCTCTACCATTCACTGAATTTTTTTTCCATTTTACTTTATGTTAGGAGCCTTTGGAGTGGACAGGAGATACATGGGGAGATCTTTGGGTGGTAGGTTCTGGCATGAATACCAAACTACTCTGTTTAATACTGTCATTCATGTCTCACTGGCTCTGTTGTCTGTTACTGTTACCTAGATCTGGTGAAGAGCACAGCCCATCATGCCAGCTCCAGTTCCCTCAACAGCTCTGAAAATCCATATGCTACAATAAAGGACCCTCCCCTGCTGACAGCAAAAAACACAGAATGTGGCTATGTGGAAATGAAATCACCCACCAGACGGGATTCACCATATGCTGAGATTAGCAACAGCAGCCCGACTAATAACCGGAATGTCTATGAAGTTGGTACGTAGCTTAATCTTACTTAGTTTTTTTTTCTCTGAAATATTTTTTGTTTTTTCTTCTATACAGATTGTGCACACATGACATACATAGCAGAGATGCCCATTGTACAAATGTCTGCAGTAGTACACACTTGCTCATACAGAAAAGGAACAACTAATGTAAGAGAGGTATAGACGCTGCATCAGGATATACCCCAGACGGTATCTCAAACCCCCACAGATCCACAATACGCTAAAGAAGTAATTAAATGAACAAAAAAGAGTTACTAAATATTTCTATCCTGGAGTGTAACAACGAAAGTAGCTGGAAGTCAGGTTATTATGTACTAGACGAGAAAAAAAAAAAAACGAAGCATTGAGCTCCTCTAGAATAAAATGGGACAATAGGAGAGGCTTAGTTTGGCAGATGATTCCAGAAGTATTCCATGATTCTAGAAGTATTCCAGTATTCCATAATTCTTGAAATGTCAAATTTGAGTTGCAGATTGAGTAGCAAATTTTCTCCAGTTTTAGACAGGACATAATGTCTCTGAGCCATTGAGCATGGGCGGGCGGGGCATCGTCTCTCCACCTTAGTAGAACAACACGCCTGACCAGGAGAGAGGCGAATGACAAAATGTATCACTTACTTTAAGTCAAGCGGGTATCCTCTTCTCCAGTGGTACCAATAAGAGTGACAAAATTGTTCAGCTCTAAATTGAGGTTGAGAAGTAGGGATAGAGTGTGAAAGACACCCCTCCAATATTTTTCCAGGCTGGGGCATGACCAGAACATGTGGATAAGAGAAGTCTCACACGTCCTATATCTGTCACATCGGGGGTCAACATTTGTACAGATGCAGGATAGTTTGGCCTTGGAAATATGGACCCTATGTACAACCTTAAACTGTAGAAGGCAATGACGAGCACAAATGGAAGTTGAATTAACTAACTTGAAGATGAAATCCTATGTGTGACTCAGAATAGACAGGTTCAAGTCCTGCTCCCAGAAGGTCTTAATTTTGACAAGTAAGACCTGTCAAATATTGACCACCCTGTCGTATATAATGGATGTTAAACTTTTTCGCGAAGGGTGCAGACTCAGAAGGGTATCAACAGCATTCAGGTCAGGAGTCCTAGGGAAGTTTGGTAGCTGAGCCTGTGGAAAGTGCCTGACTTGTAGGTATCTAAAAAAGTGGGTGTTTGGCAGGCCAAATATTTTAGAGAGTTGTTCAAATGAGCCAAAGCTGTTGTCTATTAAAAGTTCTTTAAAACATTTGATGCCCCTTTTGTGCCAATCGTGAAATGTAGAATTGAATAGAGAGGGTTGAAAAAGATGATTGGATGGGATAGGACTCAGGAGAGAGAAACCACAGGGACCAAAAAATTTCCTGAACTGGACCCACACTCTTATCCTGAGCCAGACTACTGGGTTATCCGCCAGTTTGTTTGAGGGGAGGGAACGACCAAGCAGAGCAGGGATGGAAATATTCCTACCAGGGTTCAACTCCATTTCCATCCATCGCAGTCAGGTTGGTTGCAAAAGTAAGACCAGAATGTGAGACAACATATGTTTGCCACCCAGTAATAAAAGTGGAAATTAGGCAGTGCCATACCTCCGTCTTTTTTATATTTTTGAAGATGGACTTTACTTAATCAAATACGTTTCCCCTTCCAGACATAGTACAATATAGCCGAGTCTAGAGAGTCAAATGATACAGGAATAAAAGTTGGTAGTTTGAAATAGATATAGAAATTTTGGGAGAATGTTTATTTTGACCGATTTAATTCAACCTACCAGAGTTGTAGACAAGGGTGACCACTGTGTTAGGCACTGTTTCACATGGTTTAACAGAGTTTTGAAATTTTCTTCAAAGAAACACTTATGGGTCATTCCAGGTGAAATGACCAGATATTCCTTGGGGGTGTTGCTGTACCATTTTCAAATTAGTCCTAAATTTGCATGCCATTAGATAGTCACAAAAGTACTTTCTATGCAAAATTGTAGGCCTGTAGCTCAAATAGTTTCTGAGTTGTGGGGGTCTGAAATTTTCAGAATTTGGGCTCTAAAAAGCCTCGCCAGCATTTTTTGCATCTTTAAGTGGTTATTTCTCAGCCTCTAGACATACCAGAGAGCTGTGAGTTGGTAAACAAGGCCTCTGCATGTAGATAGTGCCCCACAAACATCCTCAGGTGTTTCCCTACACTCTGCAGGCCATGGGGGCTTGCTAAAAGTGCTAAAAAATTAAGAGATACCTACTCACGAGTGGTGTTTGGGACCTTAAAAGTATTAGAAATACTGCACAGAAGTGTTCCAACACCCCTGGGTTCCATTCTACACAAACTTGTGTGATAACTTAGCAAACTGGAGCTTTCTAGGTACCTCAGTGTGGAAAATATGAGCTCCCAAAGTTGGACGAGATTTTTAATTGGCTATTTTTGGTGGCAAAAATCTCAGTGTGGGACAGGTACCAGAGACCCCAAATTTTTCTACATGACAGTTCCATCTGTCTTCTATCACTGTACAAAAAAGCAGCAGGGTTATATTTGTAGTTACTGAGATATTCTTACTCAAAATGGCATGGGTAATGTCAAAATCGTTTTTTGCTTTTCAGTACTTGAAATTAGGATACAAGTATTAGTAATTATTCCAATGGTAGTATTATGTATGTTTTGTTCTTTTTGAAATGTTAGTTGTTAAAGGTGACTACCTTCAAAAAGTGTAGTGCCCTTTTTGTGTCACAAGGTCTAGTTTAGAGTCATGCCTGTAGATATCATGACATGTTGACACCCATTTGCAATGCATGCATGTAATTATAACATACACATCCAAATTACATGCACTAACTTGAATTCAGGGAGCTCTGTAGTAGTTCATGGTTGATTAACCCCTTAAACTTCAGTGTACCGCCGGCGGTACACCTACTAATTTGCATAGGAATTTCAAGAATGTCCGACGGCTGCAAACGCGATTATACAAACACTATACGCCGATGGAAAGCTGAGATTCTCATGAATCCGCCGGTATAAACCACTTTCAGATGTGATTTGCACAGCGGGTGAGAAAAACACATTTGTCCGACAAAAACGAATATTCATCCATCCGTTCTCTATACACGGCTTCAACGCACACAGCGCGACTCACATTTCCGGGTTCATTATTACACACAGAAAAAAGGATTCCACAAAAAATGGCCATAATCCAACCTTTTACATTCAGACGACACAAGCCAGTAAACTATTTTGTCCAAAACATGTCCTGATGTCGGTATAAAATCCCCGAATCGGTCGTTTTCAAGGAAATGCACCTCGCGATGCGCATCCAATATTCCCCGTATTTTTCGTAATTTTTTTTATTTAAAAATACAATATTAGCGATTTTTTTTTTTATTGAAAACGGCTGGAATTGACTGAAGCTTAAAGGGTTAATTTAAAAATAACAACAATAATGTTGAATTTTACAGTATCAGTGCAGTGGGATTAAACATGTTAAATTTTATTGTACAATGTCATGTTACAAGCAAAAGAACCTATACCTAAGTTATAACTTTTTGAAGGTAGTCACCTTTAACAACTAACATTTCAAAAAGAACAAAATATACATAATACTACCATTGGAATGACTACTAATACTTGTATCCCAATTTAAAGTACTGAAAAACAAAAAATTATTTTGACATTACCCATGCCATTTTGAGTAAGAATATCTCAGTAAGTGCAAATATAACCCTGCTGCTTTTTTGTACAGTGATAGAAGACAGATGGAACTGTCTTGTAGAAAAATTTGGGGTCTCTGGTACCTGTCCAACACTGAGATTTTTGCCATCAAAAATAGCCAATTAAAAATCTCGTCCAACTTTGGGAGCTCATATTATCCACACTGAGGTACCTAGAAAGCTCCAGTTTGCTAAGTTATCACACAAGTTTGTGTAGAATGGAACCCAGGGGTGTTGGAACACTTCTGTGCAGTATTTCTAGTACTTTCAAGGTCCGAAACACCACTTGTGAGTAGGTATCTCTTAATTTTTAGCATTTTTAGCAAGCCCCCATGGCCTGCAGAGTGTAGGGATACGCCTGAGGTTGTTTGTGGGGCGCTATCTACATGCGGAGGCCTTGTTTACAAACTCACAGCTCACTGGTATGTCTAGAGGCTGAGAAATAACCACTTAAAGATGCAAAAAACGCTGGCGAGGCTTTTTAGAGCCCAAATTCTGAAAATTTCAGACCCCCACAACTCAGATACTATTTGAGCTACAGGCCTACAATTTTGCATAGAAAGTACTTGACTATCTAATGACATACAAATTTAGGACTAATTTGAAAATGGTGCAGCAACCACCATCTGGTGAAACCACACGGAATGACCCTTATGTTTTCTTGTAACTGTAGTGGTGAGGTAGGTAAACTTTTTTTTTCTGCAATTTTAAAAGGATGGTAATCTTACTTTGGTTTGATGTCCTTGTGAATGCTTTAGCATTTTGCATTAGCTTCAAAGTAGATGTCTTTGCCCAATTAGAGTTGGGCAAGATAGATGTAATCTTCTATCAGAGTATAGATAATTTTACATTCAAATATGTATATACAGCAAGCTATTGTGCAAAGAGTGTAGGTACTATAAGTAAAGTTGGGATGCTTTCAAAAATAATGTCTTAAATAGTATATATTTATCAGTTATGTATATCTGATCATGTAATACAAAGTTCAGGAAAGAGTGAAAAATTAACAGATCAATATTTAGTATGACTACAGCATTAGTTCTCCTCTGTACACTTGCAATCACTTTTTCAAACTACTCAACAGGTAGCATTGTGGAGAATTTGGCACAGTTCTGCAGATTAAGGCATAAAATTACTTGTGTAACGTTTACTCCAATAAGCTAGAATTTAAAGGGACCTTCAAATTTTTTTCAGTCCAAACGACCGTTCCTTTAGGTTTACAGATGATTTATGCTTTACTATTCTTCCTGCAAATGTCAACTCATTTGTCTTCAATTTCAGAACCAACAGTAAGTACCATCCATCACTCTGGAGAAGGCATCAGCGATGCCCAGTTTGGACAGGATCCATATGATCTACCAAAAAACAGCTGCATCCCCTGTCACTACGACCTCCTGCCAGCCAGAGAGAGTCCTTCTTCAGAGTTCAAAGAGCTGGACAGTGAATAATGGGGGAGAGACTCAAAACTGAGACGAGGTCTTGCTTCCAGTCTGTGGCTCCAGCACTGGGTCTTCTACAAACAGGCACACTTTATACCCATGACATACTTGTTTTTTTGTTATCTTTGACACTATCATTATAATTATGTATCATCATTTAAAGTGAGTATATATGTTTGGATAGTTTTTAGGCTGGTATATTTTTTTCAACAGTTGCTTTAACCCTTCATAGGTCATTCCATATGTCTGACAGTTAAGTTCTCAGTGTGCTTTGAATGAAGCAATTCTAATGATGTTTTGTACATCCGCTGCTACAGGCAGTGTTCCTGCCATTTCCAAATGACTACTCGCAAAAGGGGCCTGAAATGCTTGCTGTCACCTTTTGACTGCCTGCCTGATCTCTCCCGAAGTACTCACTGTGCTTTTGAATCTTTTGATCTCAACAAGTCAAAGTGTTCAAATAGCACTAACGCATATCTTCAAAAGGCGGCTGTACTAACTGTGCACATGAAAAGTGACCCAACATTGGTACAATTGCCATGGATGTTGTCTGATTCAAAAAGTTTAAAATCTGATATGCATAGCCAATTCCATTGTTTGAGAGATGGTTTAGGATTCTGTTAAATGATCTTAGCACTTGACATCTCTATTTTTGTAACAGCAGTTTTAGAAAATGATTAATCAGATGAGTATTAGCAATTTTTTCAAAGATCAAATGGTTTTTTTTTCATGTCAAGCGGCTGACAATCCTTTTGGTGTACACTTAGTAATGACATGAAATGCACGGTGGAGTAGTGGTTAGCACTTTTGCCTTGCAGCAAGAAGATCCCTGGTTCGAGTCCCGGCCTGAGCCCGGGATCTTTCTGCATGGAGTTTGCATGTTCTCCCTGTGCATGCGTGGGTTTTCTCCGGGCACTCCGGCTTCCTCCCACAGTCCAAAAATATGCTGAGGTTAATTGATGACTCTAAATTGCCCGTAGGTGTGAATGTGAGTGTGATTGTCTGTATATGTAGCCCTGCGACAGACTGGCGACCTGTCCAGGGTGTCCCCTGCCTTCGACCAAGTCAGCTGGGATAGGCTCCCCTCTGCAACCAGTGAGGATAAAACGGTGTATAGAGGATGGATGTAGTCAGTAAGTTTTGGATAGTATTTAAATTAACCAAAGGTATAAATCCCATTTATTGGTTTTATCAGTATTGTCTGAGGTTCCAAGCTGAGCCCCTTCTCACTGTTATATTTCCATTGATTGTCAGCAATTTCCCACTAAATGTAGAATAAACTTTGTATTTCATAAATATCCATCATACATACTGTTCAGTGATCACCATCACTTCTCTGTGATGACTTTTGTCCTCCAGAGTAGCTCCTCTTAGCAGGATGTTTATCCATACACTGTACTTCACAAAGGGAACTTGAGCTCAACTTGCTGCACAAATGTAATTTTGCAATATGTCTTGATGACTGCTTCATCTGTCTTGCTAAAGAAAAAAAAATCTCTCTATTTTAACTGTTTAACTGTCCCTTCATAACCTTTAGGAAATATGCAAGAGTTTATCTGGGCCTATTTTGTATACCAGCTGCTGCCCCAACATACTGTAATGCATTCAGCTGTGTGTCTAGTTCTTAATTTTGGCTGTGCAGCTCCATCAGTCGTAAAATGGCAGCAAAGTGGGGCACAGGTGCTTCACCTCTTCTTATATATGATATCATGTTGTTTTGTTTGACTAAACAACTGAAAAAATAACTTTCTCTCTGATCTATTGGGTCCTGTACCATACCAACCCAGTCTCATGGCCAAATGTGAAATACCTACGTTTGTCCACAGAACAAAACGTAATAGTCTCACAATAAAGGTCTGAAAATTGTGAAATGTTTACGTTTTTTTCCCCCTATTATTTTCTATTGGCCTGATGACAGGCCAATAGAACCACGTCTCTTTAACCACATCCATAAACCTCCTCTTTGGTCTTCCTCTAGGCCTCCTGCCTGGCAGTGGGAAACTCAGCATCCTTCTACCAATATATTCCCTCTCTCTCCTCTGGACATGTCCGAACCATCTCAGTCTGGCCTCCCTGACTTTATCTCCAAAGCCTCTAACATGTGCTGTCCCTCTGATGTACTCATTCCTGATCCTAACCATCCTGGTCACTCCCAAAGAGAACCTCAGCATCTTCAGTTCTGCTACATCCAGCTCTGCCTCTTGTCTTTTTCCTCAGGGACACTGTCTCCAGACCAAACAACATGGCTGGTCTCACCACAGTTTTGTAAACCTTTCCTTTCATTTTAGCTGAAACTCTTCTATCACACATCACACCTGGGCAATGTGTCTTTATTAGTTAAAAGACAAGACATTGTAATTGTAAGATGTCATTCATTCATTTACACCTGCATTTTGTGCTTCATGGCGCTAGGTGTGCTGTTTGCATGTTGGACATTGTTTTACACAGACACCACCGAAGAAGAAAGGTGCCGGAAGTGCAGGCTTCACTGCACATTATGTTGTTGTTCAGAAGAATGTGTTAGCCGGTAAAGACCGCGCCAGAAGAAACTGTGATAAGTGGAATAATTTAATGCACCATTCTTTAGTAAATAAGAAAGACTGAATGACCGTCTCCGCATATTTTATTTAAATAGAAGCAGTTAAACGTATCAGTTCTCCCCTGTGTTTTCCCGACCACGGTCAGGAAGCGGACAGCAGGAAAGGTTAACAATAGATATCGTCAGTAACTACACAAATATGTTAAGAGCTCAGATAACGACACAATGTGACGAATAAATACAATAACATATAGGCCTACGCCATTTGTTTTAGCCCGTGGACACGTCCTTAGCAACCACCACAGCAACGGTGGAAAACGAAAAATAGCATGCCAGTGTTAGAGGAACAGGGTAAGGTTTGTATAAGTAACTTGGAAAAAGCAAAACTGTGTGAAGCTAAATTTAAGTCCATCGATAGTGGGGTTAACCTTGGTGAAGAAGGAGTAAGGAAAAGAAATGAGACACTTAAACAAAACTTGCACAAAATTGAGGTAAATGATGATAATAGCGATAGTTGTAATCTCCATTTTTCTTTGGAAAAATTGCGTAGAGCAATAAAAAAAAGAGAGGAGAACAGCCCCTGGTAAGGATGGCATAAGTCATGAGATCCTTAAGAGAGCAAATGATATGTTAGAAGAAATATCGCTTGTATATTTGGAAGGAGAGAACTCTTCCTAATTCCTGGAAGCAGGCAGTGGTGGTTCCAGTTTTGAAGCCAGGGAAAGATGCTTCAAAGGCAGGGTCACATAGACCCATTGCTCTGACAGCAGTATTATGTAAAGTTATGGAAAGGATGGTCACTGATAGATTAGTATAAGGGTTGGAGAAGAAGGGTTGGTTCACCTCAAGGCAAAGTGGGTTTCGCAGAGGGAGGAGCACCATGGACTCAGTGATCTCCTTAGAATCAGACATTAAGAAAGCCATGGCTAATAAAGAGGGACTTGTTGCTGTATTTCTTGATATTTAGAAGGCTTATGACATGCTATGGAAGGAAGGGCTTATTATAAAGCTATGAGGCTGGAATACGGGGGCGTATGCTTAACTGGATTCAGGAGTTCTTGCAGAACAGGATGATTCAAGTTAGGGTTGGAAATGCTTATTCAAACTGCACAGCAATTGATAACGGAACACCTCAAGGGAATGTTATCAGCCCAGTATTATTTAATGTGATGATTAACGACATCTTTCAAGACCTTGGATCTGGATTTGGACTATCCCTGTTTGCAGATGATGGGGCGGTTTGGAAAAGAGGGAGTAAATATTAAACACATGACTGAGCGAATGCTACTCTACTCTAAACGAGATTGTTTTGTGGGGTGAAAAATGGGGATTTAAAGTCTCAGTGGAAAAAACTGTGATTTTTGGTAACAAAAAACCGAAACCTCAAGGGTTATATATTGTAGCGGCCGTGGGGGCCGCTAGGGGTCGCTGCAGCGAGTGACTGTATTCCGGGTGTTAGAGCCGCTATGCATCATGGGAACTTGTGTGTTCTTTGGGGTTGCTTTGTGGGGTTATTTAGGTGATGTGAGAAGTTCCCTTATTACTGGTTGTTTTGCATTGTCCTAATCCCACATGCTGGGTTCATTTGGTGGGTTCACTGTTTTCCACTGTACCGTGACTCAGGGGGGTTGTTGGGGGAATGACCTCGGCCTGCAGCCGCCACAGTGGGTGTGTGTTTCCTGCGTGCTTATTGTGGTGGTGATAATAAAGCCTTGGTGTGTCAACTGCAAGATTCCTCGTTCTTCCTGCCTCTTATCACCGCCCAGTGCTACAATATGTACAGGCAAGCAATTGAGAGGGTAAGAAAATTCAAATTTTTGGGCATTTATTTTGATGAAAAGTTGACATGGAAAAAACATATTGATAACGTTGTGAGCAAATGTGAGAAAGTGGTGAATGTAATGCATTCACTGTCAGGAAGCTCTTGGGGTGCTGGAAGGGGCACTCAGTTAATGATTTACAGGGCAATGATAAGGTCAAGACTAGACTATGGTTGTATGTGCTTTGGATCAGCAGCAGAGTTAGAGCTAAAACGGTTGGATGTAGTTCAGGCAAAGGCACTCAGGGTATGCTGTGGGGCCCTCCGGAGTACACCAATCCCAGCTTTACTTGTTGAAATGTTTGAAACTCCTCTGGCAATTCGGTGGGCTAAATTGGCAATGCAGTATATTGTTAAGCTGCAGGCACATCAAGGAGAGCACCCAGCAAAGTCTGTACTTGATGATGCCTGGGAGTGGGGAGTAGGAGGAAAGTCAGAAAAAAGTTTCATCTTTAACATGTGTAAAGGAGTGAAGAAGCTGGGGTTGGAGGGGGTGGGGGTGGCCCCTCAGGTTCTCTGGCCAGCTGTGCGTCCACGGCTCCTACCAACACCAGAAGTAGACTTTAGCATACTGGAAACCATAAAAGAACAGGGAAGTGCAGTAGGCTCAGACTGTGTAATGGAAAGACTAAAAAGTAACTGGGAGCACCATCTACAGATCTATACAGATGGGGCCCAAGATCCCAAAACAAGAAAATCAGGGTTTGCCTATTTCATCCCAGACTTTAAAATTGTTAAGCACAAGCGACTGGGTGAGGGGGTGTCGGTGTTTACAACAGAGTTGACTGCCATAATATGGGCTCTACAGTGGGTGGAGGAGGTCAAGCTGAGGAGGGTAGTCATATGCTCCGACTCAGCTTCAGTCCTAGGCTGAATCCCAAACCGCCCCCTACACACTATCCCAACACACAACCCCTCCGTTTGCGCGTTCCCGTGGAAGGTCCTCCATATTAAGGGCCGTCCCAAACCGCGTAGTGCGGAGGGGGAGTGGACTGTTCAGCCCTTAAATAGCGAGTCTGCATTGATGCTCACTCTGGACAACTTTTTCAGGAAGTGCAACGTCAAAATGGAGGAGGAAACAACATATCGATGTAAGTTCCACATGCGTCCATTATCTCTCCCACGCCTTTTTCACACTGACAGAACATCACAAAAAGAGTGGTGTAAAAAGATAAATCAAAAGAAACAAATCTTCTTCTCTGCTGACGTTTGATTTAATTGTGCACCCCGTGACACCTTAAAATTTGAACACAACTGACAGAATTCATTTATTCATTCATTCATTTGTTGGATTTGAAATGCCAGATAATAGGATTGGAAAACATGTGAGTGAAAAAAAAGTGCGATACTTTAATCTTCTGGAAGCAGCAGCGATCCTTGTTAGTTGCAACCTGTGCCACAGCGCTACAGCCATGCACAGTAGGCGTCTTTGTGTTACCATGGCAATGACGTCTTCCATTTTCTGGTGAGGCGACAGGGCGTCTCATTCCTGACGATCGTATTTATACCCTCCCCCTTCAATAATAGGTGCCCTCCACAGCTGCGAGTGTGACTTCTTTTGGAGTGACACTCGGTAGTGGAGGGGGAGTGTAATGACTTTGAGAGATAACACCTAGGGGCCCAACCAGACTTGGTGGTGGAGCTTCTCACTCTGTTATATAGAATTGAGCAGGCCAGAGGCATGGTAGGGTTTCTGTGGGTGCCCGCCCATATTGGTGTAGAGGGTAATGAGATGGCGGCTAAAAGGCCACTAAGGAGGGAGGTGGAATTGGCTGTGGGCATCGGGATACCTGAATGTCGCTCCATCATCAGGGAGGACGTTAAAGCTCAGTGGCAGAAGCAGTGGGAGAATGAGGAAAAAGGGTGGCATTACTTCTCAATACAAAACAGTGTAAAGGCAGACCAGTGCTATCTTGGACATGAGTGAAATGACTCTGTGTTAATGACTAGACTAAGACTTGGACACTGTGGACTGGCATGGGATTTAGCCAAAATCGGCAAACATAAGGACGGATTATGTGGAGCCTGCAGGAAGCAGCAAACTGTGAAACATCTGCTTATGGAGGGCAGCCAGTTTGAGGAACAAAGATCACAGTTATATGCCAAGCTGTCATACGACGGAAAGGAATTAATTACTATGAGGAGTCTCCTTAACCCCAGAGAGAACCAGGCGAGGACGGTGAACGCAGTCCTTCATTTTGTAAAATCCACAAGATTACATCTTTGGAGATAGGATTGGTATGAATTCTGCGTTCTCACCCTGACCTGTGAGAGGCAGCAATATGCCGCAAGGCATCCAGCCTGCCGGAAATGTACAAGAAGAAGATTTTTAACAATCACTTTATTTACAATAATATCAAACAGACAGACTCAAAAATGTACAACATCTAAATCAGGAAAGACAGTTTTTCAGAATTAATTTTCCATCACTGACTTTACATAATACTTCCTGAAAGCCCCACAACTGGAGAAAGTCATTCATATTTCCCGTGGCTTTGTGGAACCTAAACTCCAGCCTCAATCTGGCTTTAATGTTACACTTCCACAAAGCCACGGGATCCAGCTCATCTCCATCTTGTAATCTGTCTCTACGAGTGAGGTAGATGGCCATTTTTGCTTCACCAATTAAAAAGTTTAAAATCTGGCACTTAAATGTATTCTTTTTGTAAAATTTTATGCCGCAAATAAAAACAGGGCTTGAAAACATAACATTAAATAGATTAACAACACCAGTTAAAAAAAGAAAAAAAAAATCATTCAGTCTCCTGCACTCAGTAAAAACATGAAAGACATTCTCAGACAGACCACAAAAAGGACACTCATTTGAAACAGTGGGGTTAATAACTGACAAAAACTTGTTGGTGGCAATGGCTCCATGTAAAATCCTCCACTGGAGGTCACCAGTTCGTTTTTTCAGTGGAGGC
The DNA here is from genome assembly GCF_021347895.1 of Acanthochromis polyacanthus. Classification (NCBI taxonomy): domain Eukaryota; kingdom Metazoa; phylum Chordata; class Actinopteri; family Pomacentridae; genus Acanthochromis; species Acanthochromis polyacanthus. The sequence goes on along the minus strand of NC_067130.1, from coordinate 23,863,617 downwards.
TTGTACAGACTTCTCCACTGTGGGGTGTGTCCTACCAGTCTGTCTGTCCAAACACATGGAGGTCTGTCCTTCAGGTTGTTTTTGTGGATGGCTTTCACACAGTTCACGTAGAGGAACTTTCTATCCTGGTTGTGGAACATCAACCTCTCAGCTCCTCTGACAGTCAGGAGGGGACCACCGAGCTCAGAGAGATCCAGGGCCAAGGTGAGATCAGGGAATGGATCTGTGGGGTCAGGCTGAACTCCTCCCTCGCCGTAAAGCTGAAGGAGGTGTTTTTCTTTAGGGGACAGCTTCTGTCTCCATAGTTCTAAGCATCTCCTCACCAGCCTGACAGAGCGTATCTGTAGCTTGGAACCCACGGCTCCCACATCAGAGAGGTCCGGCCCTGCAGCATCCACCAGCTGTTTGAAGGAGACTGTCTCTGAGCTCCTCAGCGCCCCCATCAGTCCTGGAAGAAAGCTGCAACACACATCCAGCTTGGCACCATGAATTAAAGGCTCCATCAACAACCAGTGCAGAGAGTCACATTTCTTTTCTCTTTTAAAATCAAACAGGGTGCATGATTTAAAAACACCCTGATAAAATTTAGGTAGCCCACTTAACTTAAAAATTTTAAAATCAGTTAAAAACAGAGCAGCATCCAGCCCCAGGTTATTCACCCGCCTGAAAATACAGCTGGCCGCATCCCTCCACACTAAGTCTGGAGGTCCTGTAAGGAACCTCTGGACAAACTGTATTCTGAAGGTGGCTGTCCTACTGGCCAGGTGGACAAGGCCCTGGCCCCCCTCCTCCCTGGATAAAAACAGAACTGACTGGGGCACCCAATGAAATCCATCCCAAAAAAAAAAATCAACCATTTTACTTTGAATTTGGGATAAAAGGCCTGAAGGTGGATCCAAACAGGCCAATCAGTGCCAGAGCAGTGAGGCCACAAGGTTGTTTAAAACCAGCACCCTCCCCCTATAAGACATTTGTTGTTGTAGCCATTTCCATTTTGTTAATTTGTTGTCCACTTGTTCTATCATGTTTTCCCAGTTCTTCTTTTCAATACTTTCTTTCCCTAAGAAGATACCTAAATATTTAAAACCATCTTTTTTCCAGGATAACTTCTGAGGGAGAACTGGAAGACTCCTGTGCCATTCACCAACAGCAACTGCTTCACATTTGCTCCAGTTGACTCTGGCAGCAGAGATTTCGCCAAAGCTGGTTACAAATTGGATTAATTTTTCCACATCTTGTTGGTTTTTTATCAGAACAACCACATCATCAGCTTAAGCCGATAGGGTTATGCTACGATTAAAACCAGGTAAAACCAGACTGTGAACACTTGAACGTATTTTCTGGAGGAGGGGTTCCAGGGAGAGTGCATAGAGCATCCCCGACAGCGCACAGCCCTGCCGAACACCTCTATGCACCCTAAAAGGAGCACACAAGCTGCCATTTACCTTCAGCACACTCTCAATGTCTCTATACAGCACCTGGATCTTAGCAATGAGACCAGTGCTGAACCCAAACCTCCTCATTGTCTCCCAGAGGAAGCAGTGCTCAACACGGTCAAATGCCTTTTCTTGATCTAATGCAATCAATCCGACATTTAAGCCTAATGAACCAGAGACTTCCAAAACATCCCGAATGAGGTAGATATTATCTACCATGGACCTGCCAGGTACACAGTATGTCTGGTCCCGATGAATGACTTGCTCCATAGCCTCCTTTAGCCGAGTGGCTAGAGCTTTGGAGAGGATCTTGTAATTGGTACAGAGGAGGGACACAGGGCGCCAGTTTTTTATCTCCTGCAGGTTCCCTTTTTTTGGCAGGAGGGCGATGACTGCTCTACGACAGGAGATGGGTAGAGAGCCAGTAGCCAGACATTCACAGTATACATCTAATAAATCATTTGCAAAGATCTCCCAGTATGCTTTATAAAATTCGACAGTGAGACTGTCAATACCCGGGGCCTTGTAGCTTTGCATACTTTGCAGGGCCGCATGCAGTTCTTGCACATCCAGAGGACGGTCCAGCTGTGCATTGGTCTCCTCGGAGACCTGAGGCAGTCCACTGCAGAACTCTCCTTTCTCGCCCATCCTACATACCGCACCTGTCTCACCCACCTCATCTGCCTTACATCTAACACCTATTTCACCCTCGTGAACTGAACTCACCAAACTTTTCTGTACCTCACCTGTCTTCCCTGTGACACGCACCTCATCCCCTGCCTGTTTTCCGCTGCTGCCTCGCTTTGAGACCGCCGCAGCGGGATCGCTGACAGCGGCCTCATGTCGCTCCGCAGCAGCGCCGTGCTTCCCGGCCACGGCGGCCCAAGTCCGCGTGCACTCAGGCTGCACGGCGGAGCGCAGTTCCCCTGCGCCAGATATAGCCGCGCCGGCTGGCTGAGGGCACGCCTTGCTTAGATGTCCTTCCTCACCACAACCAAAACACTTCATGTTGGACGATGAAGCAAAAAGCACATAATCAAAATCATCCATTCTGATGCGAAAACGTATGTTGAGCTCCTCATTACGATTGTTTAAAATCATAAACAGTTGTCTCCGATGGGAGACAACATGTTTTAACAGAGGAGACTTACATCCGGACAGGACCTTTTTAATGGGAGAAACTACTTTCCCATACCGTGATAGCTCCCTGCACAGAAAAACATCGCTAATAAACGGGGGTAAGTTTGAAAGCGTGATTTTTGTTGCTGGAAGTGTCAGTGGGAGCAACTGAACCAGCATCCCATTCACGGAAATGCCTGACTCGATCAATAAACGCGCCTGCTCCACCTTCTCTACAAACAAAACCACAGCACCGTTCATACGAGCGGCAGATTTCACGGAGCCATGCCCGATCACCTCATCCACAGCCAGGGCGACTTCTTCAACGCTACACGGAGAGCCCGCACCGACTTTAAAGCCGTGCTCCCGTGTGAGCCTGGAGAAGCCGCCACTGCTCTCCACCACCATGTGGACGCCGACCTGCCAGCCAAAACCTGGCCAGGTGAAAAACACACCAAACCTCCTCCAAACACCCAAAAAAACAACAACACTAAGGAACACAAAAGCACCAAGACAATTACATAATTAACAAACAGAAGAGAAAGACAGAAAAGATAGAAAAAAACAAAGATCAAAGTATCTCACTCTTCCGCTCTCCTTTCACACTCCTTCCACACGAAGAAGAAGAAGAAGAAATTAAAGCTGCAAGCAGCATTGAACGGGTCCTCGCATCCTTGCTGGTCGGCGACCCCAAGCATGTCCACCAGGCAATGCTGCGACAAAGTGTATTTAGGCTCATGGATGTAACGAGGACTGGATTCTGAGCACTCAGGTCAAATTTCAGACAGATTGGAGCATGTACAGGCTATTTTTGCAGCACTTTGTGTCCATCCACCAGGTGGCACTATCTCTGTGACTGTATCGTGGTCTATGAAACTCATCAGGACTGGACTCTGATCAAACATGTAAAGTTTGAGGTAGATTACAGCATGTACAGGGGATTTACACAAGACGTCCTGCTTCATGGCGTAACATTAAAGTTCAGTTCGCCGCCATGGCCACACCCTTTGAGTTTTGTGAACAATTTTCACAATTATGCAACCTGAAGGCGTTTCTTATATATTTTCCAAAATTCAGGTGTTTTGGAGCTATTGCCAGTGACAAATGATTTGTTGAAAATGACCAAAAACACAGAAAATCTGACATTTAATTCAAAATGGACGACTTCCTGTTGTGTTTAGAGAATGACTCCAAGAGACTTTTTTGCTTGCACTGATGTGCTACATATGCACGCCAAATTTCATAGTCATAGGTTAAAGTCTGTGTGGAGGCTATTTTTTAAATGCTGTAGGGGGCGCTATAGTAGATGTTGTGAATGTATTTTGGCCAATAAATGTGATCAGGATAGGACTGTGTTTAATCATGTGAGGTCTGAGGTAGATTGGAGCATGCAGAGGATAGTAAGGTAGCACTTGATGTTTCATGGCGAACTATCAAAATTCTGGAGGTCGCCATGTCCACACCCTTTGACTCTGCAAGAATCTTTTAATAACTTTTGATCATGACATTGTGTTGTATATCCTGGCAAAATTTCAGCTCTCGAGAGCCTAACCCCTCGGAGGAGTTCGCTCTCAAAAATAAAAAAAAAATAGAGAAATTTTTTTCACTTAATTCAAAATGGCGGACTTCCTGTGGGGTTTAGGGGATGGCTCCAAGAGGCTTTTTTGTGTGTCCTGGTGTGCTCTATATGCCTTTCAAATTTGGTGGATGTATGTGAAATGTGCTGCGGGGGCTGTTTATTAAACATACTGCAGGGGGCGCTTTGTCAGGGGGTGAAGACTGGGCTGACCAGTTTCCAGAAGGATATGACAAAGTTTGGACCAATGGTGTGGGCAAATGTAATTTCTATACTTCTTGTTACCAATAGGTGGCGCTATGACTTTTTCTAAAATTTTCAGTGTGGATGTCTTCACACGAGGCCTGGTGTCCAGCACATGAAGTTTGGGGCAGGTATGATGAGGATTTGCTGAGATATAAGCATTTTAGAAGTCATGGCGAGACATCAAAATTCGCCGCGCCGCCACAGACACGCCTTTTGTTGACACATCACCATTTTCACTGTGAATCATCGTCAACATGTTGAGGTTTATGTCACCACATTTGAGGTGAATCTGTGCAAGAGGCAAAGAATAATACATCAAAGTTTAAAAAATGACATTTTCTGTTGCCAGCAGGTGGCGCTCTGACTGTGAACGTATTTCATCATATGGATGTGATCAGGGAAGGACTCTGATCATACATGTAAAGTTTCAGGCAGATTGGAGCATGTTCAGGGCATTTACACTGCATTTGAAATTTCATGGCGAAGGATCAAAATTTCAGAGGCCGCCACAGACACGCCCTTTGACTTTTGAAAAAGATTTTAGTAACTTTGGATCATTAAGGCCTCCTCTATGTACTGGTGGAATTTGAGGTGAATTGGAGTTTCCCCCAAGGAGGAGTTGGCTCTAGAAAAAAATGAAAAATGGGCAAAATCTGACATTCAACGCCAAATAGCTCACTTCCTGTTGGGTTTGGAATATGGCTGTCACTGACTTTTTTGTTCACCCTGATGTGCTGCATAGATGTACCAAATTTGGTAGCTGTAGCTGAAACATGTTGCCCGTGGGAAAGTGTAGGGGGCGCGATGGAGCCATTTTGCCACACACCTCCACATGCCCTAAAAAATATGAAATTTTTCGCCAGCTCTGATGTGTGTGCAAATTTTCATGACTTTTCGAGCATGTTCAGGCCCTGAAAAATGCAGTTCTTTTGGCAGGATAATAATAATAATTAAAGCTGCGAGCAGCATTGAACGGGTCCTCGCATCCTTGCTGGTCGGCGACCCCAAGCATGTCCACCAGGCAATGCTGCGACAAAGTGTATTTAGGCTCATGGATGTAACGAGGACTGGATTCTGAGCACTCAGGTCAAATTTCAGAAAGATTGGAGCATGTACAGACTATTTTTGCAGCACTTTGTGTCCATCCACCAGGTGGCACTATGTCTGTGACTGTATAGTGGTCTATGAAACTCATCAGGACTGGACTCTGATCAAACATGTAAAGTTTGAGGTAGATTACAGCATGTACAGGGGATTTACACAAGACATCCTGCTTCATGGCGTAACATTAAAGTTCAGTTGGCCGCCATGGCCATGCCCTTTGAGTTTTGTGAACAATTTTCGCAAATATGCAACCTGAAGGCGTTTCTTATATATTTTCCCAAATTCAGGTGTTTTGGAGTTATTGCCAGTGACAAATGAATTGTTGAAAATGACCAAAAACACCAAAAATCTGACATTTAATTCAAAATGGCTGACTTTCTGTTGTGTTTAGAGAATGACTCCAAGAGACTTTTTTGCTTACACTGATGTGCTACATATGCATGCCAAATTTCATAGTCATAGGTGAAAGTCTGTGTGGAGGCTATTTTTTAAATTCTTTTAGGGGGCGCTATGGTAGATGCTGTGAATGTATTTTGGCCAATAAATGTGATCAGGACAGGACTGTGTTTAATCATGTGAGGTCTGAGGTAGATTGGAGCATGCAGAGGATAGTTAAGTGGCACTTGATGTTTCATGGCGAACCATCAAAATTCTGGAGGTCGCCATGTCCACACCCTTTGACTCTGCAAGAATCTTTTAATAACTTTTGATCATAACATCGTGTTGTATATCCTGGCAAAATTTCAGCTCTCTGGACCTTAACCCCTCGGAGGAGTTCGCTCTCAAAATTGAAAAAAATACAGAAATTTTATCCACTTAATTCAAAATGGCGGACTTCCTGTTGAGTTTAGGGGATGGCTCCAAGAGGCTTTTTTGTGTGTCCTGGTGTGCTCTATAGGCCTCCCAAATTTTGTGGATGTAGGTGAAACATGCTGCCGGGGCTGTTTATTAAACATACTGCAGGGGGCGCTATAGCACATGCCCTGCAGAGATGCATACAGTGTTATTCCTTGAGACGACTGTGATGTGTGTGTAAATTTTGGTGAGCTGTTGAACATTCTAAGCCTGTCAAAAAGTACTTTGTTTGTCACAAAAACAACGCGTTGGCACGGCAACAGCATTTCATCAAATATCAAAATCTTCACACTGTGGTATTGTCTGGGGGTGAAGAATCAGCTGACCAATTTTCAGAATGATATGACAAAGTTTGGAGCAATGATGTGTGCAAATGTAATTTCTAAACTGCTGGTTACCAAGAGGTGGCGCTATGACTTTTTCTAAATTTTTCAGTGTGGATGTCCTCAAACTGGTTCTGGTGTCCAGCACATGAAGTTTGGGGCAGATAGGCTCCTTTGCAGCTGAGATATGAACACTTCAATTTTCATGGCGAAACATCAAACTTTGCCGTCCCGCCACAGACACGCCTTTTCATCACACGTCACCATTTTTTCTGTGCTTCATCATCAGTGTGTTCAGGCTTATGTCACAACATCTGAGGTGAATCTGAGCTACAGGCTAAGAATAGTACATGAAAGTCTAAAAAATGTCAAATTCTTGATACCACAAGGTGGCGCTGTGACTGTGAATGAATCTTGCTGTATGGATGTCATCGAGGCAGGTCTGTGATCATACATGTAAAGTTTCATTCAGATCGGAGCATGTTCAGGAGAGTTAGACAGCATTTCCTGTTTCATGGCGAAGGATCAAATTTCGACAGGCCGCCACGACCACACCCTTTAACTATGGAGGAAGATTTTGATAACTTTTTCTCAGGAAGGCCGGCTGTATGTACTGGCAAAATTTCGGATCGCTCAGACTTTTCCCCTAGGAGGAGTTCATCATAGATTTTGTACAGTTAACGCATGATGGCGCACTTCCTGTTGGGTGTAGAGCATGGCTGTGATTGACTTTTTTGTGTTTCCTGATGTGCTGCATATGCCTCCCAAATTTTTTAGCTCTGGACCAAATTTCCTCCGAGTTGGCCTAATACCAGTTTTTAAAATTTTGTAGGGGGCGCTATGGAGCCATTTTGCCACACACCTCGACATGCCCTAAAAAATATGAAATTTTTCGCCAGTTCTGATGTGTGTGCAAATTTTCATGACTTTTCGAGCATGTTTAGGCCCTCAAAAATGCAGTTGTTCTGAGAGACAAATAATAAAAATAATAATAATAATTAAAGCTGCGAGCAGCGTTGGACGGGTCCTCGCATCCTTGCTGGTCGGCGACCCCAGGCATGTCCACCAGGCAATGCTGCGACAAAGTGTATTTAGGCTCATGGATGTAACGAGGACTGGATTCTGAGCACTCAGGTCAAATTTCAGGCAGATCGGAGCATGTACAGGCTATTTATGCAGCACTTTCTGTCCATCCACCAGGTGGCACTATGTCTGTGACTGTATAGTGGTCTATGAAACTCATCAGGCCTGGACTCTGATCAAACATGTAAAGTTTGAGGTCGATTACAGCATGTACAGGGGATATACACAAGACGTCCTGCTTCATGGCGTAACATTAAAGTTCAGTTGGCCGCCATGGCCATGCCCTTTGAGTTTTGTGAACAATTTTCGCAAATATGCAACCTGAAGGCGTTTCTTATATATTTTCCCAAATTCAGGTGTTTTGGAGTTATTGCCAGTGACAAATGAATTGTTGAAAATGACCAAAAACACCAAAAATCTGACATTTAATTCAAAATGGCTGACTTTCTGTTGTGTTTAGAGAATGACTCCAAGAGACTTTTTGCTTGCACTGATGTGCTACATATGCATGTCAAATTTCATAGTCATAGGTGAAAGTCTGTTTGGAGGCTATTTTTTAAATTCTTTTAGGGGGCGCTATGGTAGATGCTGTGAATGTATTTTGGCCAATAAATGTGATCAGGACAGGACTGTGTTTAATCATGTGAGGTCTGAGGTAGATTGGAGCATGCAGAGGATAGTTAGGTAGCACTTGATGTTTCATGGCGAACCATCAAAATTCTGGAGGTCGCCATGTCCACACCCTTTGACTCTGCAAGAATCTTTTAATAACTTTTGATCATAACATCGTGTTGTATATCCTGGCAAAATTTCAGCTCTCTAGACCTTAACCCCGAGGAGGAGTTCGCTCTCAAAAATGAAAAAAATAGAGAAATTTTATCCACTTAATTCAAAATGGCGGACTTCCTGTTGAGTTTAGGGGATGGCTCCAAGAGGCTTTTTTGTGTGTCCTGGTGTGCTCTATAGGCCTCCCAAATTTTGTGGATGCAGGTGAAACATGCTGCCGGGGCTGTTTATTAAACATACTGCAGGGGGCGCTATAGCACATGCCCTGCAGAGATGCATACAGTGTTATTCCTTGAGACGACTGTGATGTGTGTGTAAATTTTGGTGAGCTGTTGAACATTCTAAGCCTGTCAAAAAGTACTTTGTTTGTCACAAAAACAACGCGTTGCCACGGCAACAGCATTTCATCAAATATCAAAATCTTCACACTGTGGTATTGTCTGGGGGTGAAGAATTAGCTGACCAATTTTCAGAATGATATGACAAAGTTTGGAGCAATGGTGTGTGCAAATGTAATTTCTAAACTGCTTGTTACCAAGAGGTGGCGCTATGACTTTTTCTAAATTTTTCAGTGTGGATGTCCTCAAACTGGTTCTGGTGTCCAGCACATGAAGTTTGGGGCAGATAGGATCCTTTGCAGCTGAGATATGAACACTTCAATTTTCATGGCGAAACATCAAACTTTGCCGTCCCGTCACAGACACGCCTTTTCATCACACGTCACCATTTTTTCTGTGCTTCATCATCAATGTGTTCAGGCTTATGTCACAACATCTGAGGTGAATCTGAGCAACAGGCTAAGAATAGTAGATGAAAGTCTAAAAAATGTCAAATTCTTGATACCACAAGGTGGCGCTGTGACTGTGAATGAATCTTGCTGTATGGATGTCATCGAGGCAGGTCTGTGATCATACATGTAAAGTTTCATTCAGATCGGAGCATGTTCAGGAGAGTTAGACAGCATTTCCTGTTTCATGGCGAAGGATCAAATTTCGACAGGCCGCCACGACCACACCCTTTAACTATGGAGGAAGATTTTGATAACTTTTTCTCAGGAAGGTCTGCTGTATGTACTGGCAAAATTTCAGATCGCTCAGACTTTTCCCCTAGGAGGAGTTCATCATAGATTTTGTACAGTTAACGCATGATGGCGCACTTCCTGTTGGGTGTAGAGCATGGCTGTGATTGACTTTTTTGTGTTTCCTGATGTGCTGCATATGCCTCCCAAATTTTTTAGCTCTCGGCCAAATTCCATCCGAGTTGGCCTAATACCACTTTTTAAAATTTTGTAGGGGGCGCTATGGTGCCATTTTGCCACACACCACCACAATTCCTTTAGAATATAAGATTTTTCACCAGTTCTGGTGTGTGTACAAATTTTCATGAGTTTTTGAGCATGTTTAGGCCCTCAAAAATGCAGTTGTTCTGAGAGACAAATAATAATAATAATAATAATAATAATAATAATAATAATAATAATAATAATAATAAACCGTAGGGTTCCAATAGGGTCCTACGGCACCGTTGGTGCCTTGGACAGCCGGTGCCCTTGCACCGCCTGTCCTCGGCACCTCGGTGCTCGGACCCTAATTAAAGCTGCGAGCAGCATTGAACAGGTCCTCGCATCCTTGCTGGTCGGCGACCCCAAGCAAGTCCACCAGGCAATGCTGCGACAAAGTGTATTTAGGCTCATGGATGTAACGAGGACTGGATTCTGCGCACTCAGGTCAAATTTCAGACGGATTGGAGCATGTACAGACTATTTATGCAGCACTTTGTGTCCATCCACCAGGTGGCACTATGTCTGTGACTGTATAGTGGTCTATGAAACTCATCAGGACTGGACTCTGATCAAACATGTAAAGTTTGAGGTAGATTACAGCATGTACAGGGGATTTACACAAGACGTCCTGCTTCATGGCGTAACATTAAAGTTCAGTTGGCCGCCATGGCCATGCCCTTTGAGTTTTGTGAACAATTTTCGCAAATATGCAACCTGAAGGCGTTTCTTATATATTTTCCCAAATTCAGGTGTTTTGGAGTTATTGCCAGTGACAAATGAATTGTTGAAAATGACCAAAAACACCAAAAATCTGACATTTAATTCAAAATGGCTGACTTCCTGTTGTGTTTAGAGAATGACTCCAAGAGACTTTTTTGCTTGCACTGATGTGCTACATATGCATGCCAAATTTCATAGTCATAGGTGAAAGTCTGTGTGGAGGCTATTTTTTAAATTCTTTTAGGGGGCGCTATGGTAGATGCTGTGAATGTATTTTGGCCAATAAATGTGATCAGGACAGGACTGTGTTTAATCATGTGAGGTCTGAGGTAGATTGGAGCATGCAGAGGATAGTTAGGTAGCACTTGATGTTTCATGGCGAACCATCAAAATTCTGGAGGTCGCCATGTCCACACCCTTTGACTCTGCAAGAATCTTTTAATAACTTTTCATCATAACATCGTGTTGTATATCCTGGCAAAATTTCAGCTCTCTAGACCTTAACCCCTCGGAGGAGTTCGCTCTCAAAATTGAAAAAAATACAGAAATTTTATCCACTTAATTCAAAATGGCGGACTTCCTGTTGAGTTTAGGGGATGGCTCCAAGAGGCTTTTTTGTGTGTCCTGGTGTGCTCTATAGGCCTCCCAAATTTTGTGGATGCAGGTCAAACATGCTGCCGGGGCTGTTTATTAAACATACTGCAGGGGGCGCTATAGCACATGCCCTGCAGAGATGCATACAGTGTTATTCCTTGAGACGACTGTGATATGTGTGTAAATTTTGGTGAGCTGTTGAACATTCTAAGCCTGTCAAAAAGTACTTTGTTTGTCACAAAAACAACGCGTTGCCACGGCAACAGCATTTCATCAAAAATCAAAATCTTCACACTGTGGTATTGTCTGGGGGTGAAGAATCAGCTGACCAATTTTCAGAATGATATGACAAAGTTTGGAGCAATGATGTGTGCAAATGTAATTTCTAAACTGCTTGTTACCAAGAGGTGGCGCTATGACTTTTTCTAAATTTTTCAGTGTGGATGTCCTCAAACTGGTTCTGGTGTCCAGCACATGAAGTTTGGGGCAGATAGGATCCTTTGCAGCTGAGATATGAACACTTCAATTTTCATGGCGAAACATGAAAGTTTGCCGTCCCGCCACAGACACGCCTTTTCATCACACGTCACCATTTTTTCTGTGCTTCATCATCAATGTGTTCAGGCTTATGTCACAACATCTGAGGTGAATCTGAGCAACAGGCTAAGAATAGTACATGAAAGTGTAAAAAATGTCAAATTCTTGATACCACAAGGTGGCGCTGTGACTGTGAATGAATCTTGCTGTATGGATGTCATCGAGGCAGGTCTGTGATCATACATGTAAAGTTTCATTCAGATCGGAGCATGTTCAGGAGAGTTAGACAGCATTTCCTGTTTCATGGCGAAGGATCAAATTTCGACAGGCCGCCACGACCACACCCTTTAACTATGGAGGAAGATTTTGATAACTTTTTCTCAGGAAGGTCTGCTGTATGTACTGGCAAAATTTCAGATCGCTCAGACTTTTCCCCTAGGAGGAGTTCATCATAGATTTTGTACAGTTAACACATGATGGCGCACTTCCTGTTGGGTGTAGAGCATGGCTGTGATTGACTTTTTTGTGTTTCCTGATGTGCTGCATATGCCTCCCAAATTTTTTAGCTCTCGGCCAAATTCCCTCCGAGTTGGCCTAATACCACTTTTTAAAATTTTGTAGGGGGCGCTATGGAGCCATTTTGTCATACACTACCACAATTCCTTTAGAATGTAAAATTTTTCACCAGTTCTGGTGTGTGTACAAATTTTCATGAGTTTTTGAGCATGTTTAGGCCCTCAAAAATGCAGTTGTTCTGAGAGACAAATAATAATAATAATAATAATAATAATTAAAGCTGCGAGCAGCGTTGAACGGGTCCTCGCATCCTTGCTGGTCGGCGACCCCAAGCATGTCCACCAGGCAATGCTACGACTGAGAGTATATTTAGGCCCACGGATGTCACAAAGGCTGGATTCTGAGCACACAGGTCAAATTTCAGGCAGATTGGATTATGTACAGGCTATTTATGCAGCACTTTCTGTCCATCCACCAGGTGGCGCTATCTGTGTTACTGTATATTGGTCTATGAAACTCATCAGGACTGGACTCTGATCAAACATGTTAAGTTTGAGGCAGATTGCAGCATGTACAGGGGATTTACATAAGACGTCCTGCTTCATGGCGTAACATTAAAGTTCAGTTGGCCGCCATGGCCATGGCCTTTGAGTTTTGTGAACAATTTTCACAAATACTCAACCTGAAGGCGTGTAGTATATATTGTCCCAATTTCAGATGTTTTGGAGCTATTGCCTGTGAGAAATGAATTGTTGAAAATGATCAAAAACACCAAAAATCTGACATTTAATTCAAAATAGCGGACTTCCTGTTGGGTTTAGAGAATGACTCCAAGAGACTTTTTTGTTTGCACTGACGTGCTACATATGCATGCCAAATTTCATAGTCATAGGTGAAAGTCTGTGTGAAGGCTATTTTTAAAAATTCTGTAGGGGGCGCTATGACACATACTGTGGATGTATTTTGGCCTATAAATGTGATCAGGACAGGACTGTGTTCAATCATGTGAGGTCTGAGGTAGACTGGAGCATGCAGAGGATAGTTAGATAGCACTTGATGTTTCATGGCAAACCATCAAAATTCTGGAGGTCGCCATGTCCACACCCTTTAACTCTGGAAGAATCTTTTAATAACTTTTGATCATAACATTGTGTTATATATCCTGGCAAAATTTCAGCTCTCTAGCAGTTAAACCCCAGGAGGAGTTCGCTCTCAAAAATTAAAAAAATAGAGAAAATTTGTCCACTTAATTCAAAATGGCGGACTTCCTGTTGGGTTTAGGGGATGGCTCCAAGAGGCTTTTTTGTGCGTTCTGATGTGCTCTATATGTCTCCCAAATTTTGAGGATGAAGGTGAAACGTGCTGCCGGGGCTGTTTATTAAACATACTGTAGGGGGCGCAATAGCACATGCCCTGCAGAGATGGACACATTCTTATTCCTGGAGACGACAGTGATGTGTGTGTAAATTTTGGTGAGCTGTTGAGCATTCTAAGCCTGTCAAAAAGTACTTTGTTTGTCACAAAAACAACGCGTTGCCACGGCAACAGCATTTCATCAAATATCAAAATCTTCACACTGTGGTATTGTCTGGGGGTGAAGAATCAGCTGACCAATTTTCAGAATGATATGACAAAGTTTGGAGCAATGATGTGTGCAAATGTAATTTCTAAACTGCTTGTTACCAAGAGGTGGCGCTATGACTTTTTCTAAATTTTTCAGTGTGGATGTCCTCAAACTGGTTCTGGTGTCCAGCACATGAAGTTTGGGGCAGATAGGATCCTTTGCAGCTGAGATATGAACACTTCAATTTTCATGGCGAAACATCAAACTTTGCCGTCCCGCCACAGACACGCCTTTTCATCACACGTCACCATTTTTTCTGTGCTTCATCATCAATGTGTTCAGGCTTATGTCACAACATCTGAGGTGAATCTGAGCAACAGGCTAAGAATAGTACATGAAAGTCTAAAAAATGTCAAATTCTTGATACCACAAGGTGGCGCTGTGACTGTGAATGAATCTTGCTGTATGGATGTCATCGAGGCAGGTCTGTGATCATACATGTAAAGTTTCATTCAGATCAGAGCATGTTCAGGAGAGTTACACAGCATTTCCTGTTTCATGGCGAAGGATCAAATTTCGACAGGCCGCCACGACCACACCCTTTAACTATGGAGGAAGATTTTGATAACTTTTTCTCAGGAAGGTCTGCTGTATGTACTGGCAAAATTTCAGATCGCTCAGACTTTTCCCTTAGGAGGAGTTCATCATAGATTTTGTACAGTTAACGCATGATGGCGCACTTCCTGTTGGGTGTAGAGCATGGCTGTGATTGACTTTTTTGTGTTTCCTGATGTGCTGCATATGCCTCCCAAATTTTTTAGCTCTCGGCCAAATTCCCTCCGAGTTGGCCTAATACCACTTTTTAAAATTTTGTAGGGGGCGCTATGGAGCCATTTTGCCACACACCTCCACATGCCCTAAAAAATATGAAATTTTTCGCCAGTTCTGATGTGTGTGCAAATTTTCATGACTTTTCGAGCATGTTCAGGCCCTGAAAAATGCAGTTGTTTTGGCAGAATAATAATAATAATAATAATAATAATAATAATAAAAAACCCTAAGGTTCCAATAGGGTCCTTCGGCACCGTTGGTGCCTTGGACAGCCGGTGCCCTTGCACCGCCTGTCCTCGGCACCTCGGTGCTCGGACCCTAATAATAATAATAATAAACCGTAGGGTTCCAATAGGGTCCTACGGCACCGTTGGTGCCTTGGACAGCCGGTGCCCTTGCACCGCCTGTCCTCGGCACCTCGGTGCTCGGACCCTAATAATAAAAAACCCTAAGGTTCCAATAGGGTCCTTCGGCACCGTTGGTGCTCGGACCCTAATAATAATAATAAAAAACCCTAAGGTTCCAAGAGGGTCCTTCGGCACCGTTGGTGCTCGGACCCTAATAATAATAATAATAATAAACCGTAGGGTTTCAATAGGGTCCTACGGCACCGTTGGTGCCTTGGACAGCCAGTGCCCTTGCACCGCCTGTCCTCGGCACCTCGGTGCTCGGACCCTAATAATAATAATAAAGAAAAATAAAAAACCCTAACGTTCCAATAGGGTCCTAGGCACTGCTGGTGCCTTGGCCAGTCGGTGCCCTTGCACCGCCTGTCCTCGGCACCCTCGATGCTCGGACCCTAATAAACCGTAGGGTTTCAATAGGGTCCTACGGCACCGTTGGTGCCTTGGACAGCCGGTGCCCTTGCACCGCCTGTCCTCGGCACCTCGGTGCTCGGACCCTAATAATAATAATAAAGAAAAATAAAAAACCCTAACGTTCCAATAGGGTCCTAGGCACCGGCACCGCTGGTGCCTTGGCCAGTCGGTGCCCTTGCACCGCCTGTCCTCGGCACCCTCGATGCTCGGACCCTAATAAACCGTAGGGTTTCAATAGGGTCCTACGGCACCGTTGGTGCCTTGGACAGCCGGTGCCCTTGCACCGCCTGTCCTCGGCACCTCGGTGCTCGGACCCTAATAATAAGAAACCGAGCAAATACAATAGGGTCTCGCCAGCTCCGCTGGCCTGCTTCGCTGGCTCAGTCCCTAATAATAAGAAGAAACCGAGCAAATACAATAGGGTCTCGCCAGCTCCGCTGGCCTTCGCTGGCTCGGTCCCTAATAAATAAATAAAAGGAAAAAACAGAAAAGGTAAAAGCAAAGACAAAATTTTCCTTTTATTTATTTATTTATTTCTCTCTATATTTCCACATTTATTCATTTATTTATTTATTTCTCTTTATATTTCCATATTTATTTATTTATTTATTTATTTTCTTTATATTTCCACATTTTTTATTTATTTATTTCTCTTTATATTTCCACATTTATTTATTTATTTATATTTTGATTTGGCACTCCTATTACTCCATACTCTGCGACCCTAATGAGGATAAAGCGGTGTATATAGAATGGATGGATGGATGGATGGATGGTTTAAGGACTGCTGGGGCCTTCCTGCCCCACACTCCATTCCAGAAAGTGACGGTAATGCACCTAAAAGTTGCGTGACAACTGCCATTAAACAAAAAGAAGCCGAAGAAGAAGAAGAAGACTGGAACCGGAAGTAAAACAGCTGCTGGGACAGAAATAAAGGTGGATCTAAGCTTATTGGAAAAGACGTGTAATAGTGGTTCTGTTAATGGGTATATTTCTTATGTTTATTCAAATGATTTGGTTATTTATACTGATGCGTCAAGGTCACTTACAGGTCAGGTTGGAGTGTCCTTTGTTATTCCTGAATTAGGCATTGCTATTAATAAAAGAACAAGCGACAAGTTATCAGTGTACACCGGGGAATTGGCAGCAATATTGCTGGCATTAAACTGGACAGAGGATAATGGAAAAGAGAGAACTGTGATTGCAACTGACTCCAGCAGTGCAGCAATAAGTGTTAAAAATTTGAAATCTGAGGCAAGACAAGATATTATATGTGAAATTGGTCAAGTTAGTTATCGGCTAGGGAGACAAGGCAAGCAAGTTATTATTTTGTGGGTTCCGGCACACATAGGAGTGGATGGAAATGAGTTAGCAGACAAGTATGCAAAAAGAGGGGCTGCTAAAAATGTAATTGACTTTCCCGTGAAGTATAGTAGATCTGAAGTTCAAACAATAGTTAAAGAACGAATGAAGAAGAAATGGCAGAGACAATGGGATACCTGCTCGAAAGGTCGCTTTTATTACTCCATTCAAAAAAGTGTAGAGGGGAATTTCGGAGAACAGGGCTGTTTAGGCCGGAAAGAGGAGGATGTCTTGTCACGATTAAGACTCGGGCACACAGGGCTGAATAGCACTCTGAGAATTATTGGAAAATAATAATACAGGGGAATGTGAATGCTGTGGAGTGGAGGAGAATGTTGAGCATGTATTGATTTATTGCCCCAAGTTTCGGCAGCAGAGAAGAGTATTCAAGAGGAAAATCTGTGATAGTAAAATCAAATTCGAGGTCAGGGAAATTTTGAGTAATTTATCTTTGAAACATGTTGCTAGAGCATTGCTTTTATTTATGGAAAGAACAGGTTTAAGAGAGAGGGTGTATAAGGACTGCTGGGGCCTTCCTGCCCCACACTCCATTCCAGAAGGTGGTGGTAATGCACCTAAAAGTTGCGTGCCAACTGCCATTAAACAGAAAGAGGAAGAAGAAACAGCTGCTGGGTTGAGCAAAGCCGATTGAATTGGCTTGCAGTTATACTATGACTTTGGTATAGAGAATTCTATATAATGGAAATACAATATGCATGGATAAAATGGAGCATTATGGACATTTTTACTTCATCGGACGTATCTACTAAAGGTGGGACATCGTCACTAACTAATGCTCTTGGTGGCTGTTGGCTAATGGCAGCCAGCTATCTGAAGCTTTAGTTATGTTAGCTTAAATGAGCTCACTAGCCAATAGAATAATGCAGTTTGCAGTAATTTGTATTTAATGTTTGTACGATAACGATCTGAATGCCGAGTGTATAAGCCAATTCAACTTTTAGTAGGCAAACGCTCAATTTGCTAATAATTGTTGTACGCTAGCCAGTTAGCAATGTTATGAATAGCTAGGAAGCACAATAACTATATCAGCCAAAGGCAAACGAGCTGCCTGGAGTCATTAACCAGGTTGTCTGAAAGTATTTAGGAGTATCAAGAGGTATTGATTTCAAATATAACGCACACTGTCCATGGGAGAAGCTGAACACGAACTATCAGCACGAAATGTTTGTGTCGCATCACAAACGTAGTGTCTACAGATACGGACCCGTACGCGTAGCCTGTGGCCTACGGATACGGCACTTTCCATTGTTCCACAACAACTGACCAATGACAGAGTGTTACAACTCAGGAATCAAACGCGGGCTGCTAGATCAGCAGTCCAGCACTCTACCAATGTTGCCACTGAGAAAGAGCTCCGTTCGCCATAGCGAACACTGGTAGAAATCAGGGATGTGATTTTTCCGCGAATTCGCAGAATTCCGCTTTTTTCAGGGATGGGAATTTACCGTGGATCCGCGGATTTCATTTATTTGAACGCTGATTTCACAAGTTTGAACACTTTATTGTCGCTGATACTCCCGCGCGATGGTAACGACGTTAACGATAGCTTGTTAACTAGTGATGTTACGCTCGAGCCAGTTTGCTCGACATAGTGCCGAGCTTTTGAAGCAGAAGTGTTCCGAGACGGTGTTTCGATCCCTGCTTCAGCACGCCCACAATCACGTGACTATCGAGAACGAGGCCTCGTTACGTCACATCGCGTGTCGCGGTGCTTCGAGCGAACTTTGAAGGGGTGGGACATTTCAATCTGTCCAGGTCTTAAAAGGCATAGGGGTCTGATTCACTCCTCAAATTGTGGGTTTTTGAGAGGAGGAGATTACGTTAGTGCATTTGCCATTTGTCATTTTGAGAGAAGTTAGGGAGAGTATACATTTAGTTAGAATTTAGTTTAGATATATCTAGTTGCATTTCATACATTAAATAACACACAGATACATACGCATAGATTCACTCATACACAACACATATTCATTCATAGAAACACACTACACATATATGCACACAAACATACATATATAACGTTTTAAAACATTTATTGCAAGTACAATGCAGTGTGAGACAAGCAGTCCTGAGGCTTTTTCATTTTTTTCCACTTAGGTGCAGTTCTGACACAGGACCAGCAGATGTCACTCTTCTGATTGTGTCAAATGCTTCGAAGCAATGTGTCATTCTTGAAGCAGATGTGTCAAAGTGGTTCATTGCTCCATGAAGCTTCGATTTCACCATCACTATTCACAGTAACTGTCGTTCTAACTTGCTTAGTCTGCAATCAAATCCCAATAAGTAGATTAGTAATAGGGTCCTTTTATATCATGTGCTTTTTATCATTTTTTTCTCCAATTTTTTGGTGCGCCTATGCAGTGAAATACAGGGAAATGTTAGATTCTAATTTTCTTATAAATAGACCATATCAGTGAGTATAGACTGCAAATAGAGTGAGTGAATGCAAGCTGGACTGTCCCGCGCCGTCCGTCCGTACCTGTAGTACAGATGCTACGGATACGGTCCGTACCTCTAGCATCAATCCATGACAAAACAATCTTAGCAACACACCACAGCGTATTATCATCTATAACTAGCATCAGCTGCAGACACTCTTTTTTTGTGATCTGACTTTCTAACACAATTAAAACTGGTACATATGACTGTAACACTATGATGTTGGTAGTCTGGTGCTGTTTATTTTTTCAAGCGTTCAATTAATTTACAGCGCTGTACTGTGCCAGCATCCTGTATTTGACGTGATGACTTAGGCATTTATTTGGCTTCTGTAACACCTTGGGGTGATTGTTTTGCCCTGGCTCATGACGCACAGCTGCTTGTTGAGATTATCAACAGCATTTTGTTCAATGTGTACACAGTCACATTTCTGTTTGTGTGAATAGGCATTTGGTTGTTGCCCAACACAAGTTTCCACACAGGTAACACAGACTTGAAGTCACAGACAAAATGTCAATTTTGTTTACAAAAAGTTGCGTCATTGTTGTGACACTTGTGTCCCCTCAAGCCTGTCCAAATAACCCACACTGGTCAGTTATATCTAATATGGGATTTAACATGTTGAATGGCAATAGTTCTTTAGAAGAAAACTGCAATAGCAGTTTTGAGCAAATTATTTTTATGGACTGTAACATGATAATTGAAATGTAAAAGACAATTTTAGAGCAAAGACAACGGAGCCAAGATGCAGATAAATTGTATGATCAACATGAAAAAATAATATCTACATTACGGCATCTTGTTTTACAGAGCTAAAATACAGATTTGATTATTACTCTGCCACCTATTGGTACAGTACGTCATATTTTAAGGCCTGGATTGTGGGGGAAAATTAGAAGCATGTTTCTAAATTTTATGGTTTTGGTACACAAATCCTTCTACCAGGGAAAATAAATAATACTGATAAGAATATGCAAATAAAATATGACCAAATTTGAAATCCCTCTGGTAAATTCTCTAGGAGGACTTTGTCTGAGTAGAAACTAGAAAAATGACACAATAAATTAAAAATGGCAGACTTTCTGTTGGGCTTCAATTATGGCTCTAGGCTTGACATCCATGCTTGCCTGGGGCAAATAGACTGTGTTGATGCAAGTGAAATGCCTCATGGAGTTGTCTGACTGGGCAAGTGGAAAATAAGTGTAATGGATATCCATTTTTTGAGTTGGGGTCAGTTTTTTGTTTTTGTTAGCCATCTACTCCCTTCCATGTATTCTTGGGTTAAGTCTGTTGACCAGTTAGAGGTTGTGCATCTGACTGTGTCATAACTCTAGTTTGTGTATGTTTAACGGTCTTGTTTTTGGCTCAAAATGTTTGTCTTGCCAGCAAACACTGTCCAAGTGCCTAGCAAAATAGGTAATAAAATGAAAGGAAACTCAAGGATGTTGAAAAGCCAGTGCCATAAGGCTAGTAAGGGCAACAGCAAAGTAAAATGTCCAGTATAGTTTGTTCAAAAAATTCTTGGGCTTTGTTTCACCTTCCACGAGTTCCCAAGGAAAGCAGATGTGTAAGCTGAAATGCGATTCAGTTTCCATTACAATTTTGGGGTGCTCATCCATTCAAGGATGATAGCTGAAATAACTTTATGGCTGAATGCTAGCATTGATATAACGTTGTTTTAAAATTAAAATAAAAGGCTTAATCTCAGTTTTCTTAATATTCCAACTATACTGCCATAATTGTCATCTTCCATCTTTAAAGTAATTACCAATTTCATGTTACTTATGTCATGTAGACTCTTGAAGACGTACTGTTGTGGAAAGGTTCTGTTGCCCTTTGTGGTCCTTTTTTTTCTCCATTGTATGTGAATGTGTTGTCATTACTAGCCCTTCAGAATTCACTGAGAACTGTTGTGATAATTGTGGTAAGGTTAAAACTTGCTGCTGCTCAGCATTTATGGTTCTGTAGTATGACTGGTTTAGAATTGCTCATGTAATGTTTACATGTAAACAAAACTTAATATCCTCACCTGGTACTTGCGATCCAGGAAAACGTTTGGATAAATTGTGAGGGATGTTTCACTTTGCCAATGCACCTACTAGCCTTGTGGCACTATTTTTCAAACTGTTTCTTAGTTCATTATTATCTATTTTCTTACCTGTTTTCCCAGGCACATGGACAGTTTTTGATGACTGGAGGAACATTTTAAGCCAAGAACAAGACAGTTGAACATTCCTTCCTTTGCTTGGTGCATTTGAAACAGTCTCATATGACCAGCGTTTGGAATACACAGGTCTAGATTGATCTAGAAAGTTGTGCCTTACTAACTAAGAAACACCGGTTGATAAATGCCAGTACTTAAATTTTCATCAAACAGATTTAAATTTAATTCTCACTGAAATCACTCAAGCGTGCTCTATAACCGTTTCCTTTCTTTAAACAGGTACTGGCACCTTTCCTGCAATGGAGATGAGAGCATAGTCAAGAAACGGAGATGAAAAGTGTGACTCCTTTTCTGTTGTCATCCTTCACTGTGTAAGACTCTCAAACAATTACTTTAAAGAAAGGAAGATAGTCTTCTGGCTTATAGGAAAGGGGTGAGACAAAGAGAAAGCATCTCAAACTTTAAGCTATTCTTTGTAAAGCAGAGAAAATGGCTTTCTTGGACAATCCTGCCATTATTCTGGCTCACATCCGACAGTCTCATGTGACCAGTGATGATACAGGAATGTGTGAGATGGTACTAATTGACCAGGATGTAGATTTGGAGAAGTGCCAACTTTCTCTGGTGCCTGGAAGCAGCTGTGGGTCAACTGGATCGGGCACCCTGAGTGAGGGGGGCAGCAGCGTGACAGATAATCATGCCTGTGACCTCTCCCAGTCGATGGACATCACCTCCAGCTGGGACTTTGGCATCCGTCGGCGCTCTAACACAGGTAAGTTCATTTCTAGACTCTGGGTTGATAACGGGACAGGCTTTCTGTCAGGCACACCTGCATTCTGTCATGACAGGGTTAGCCAGAAAGCCTGTTCTGCTGTTGTTTGAAGGGGGTTTGTGTGTCTAATCTGGACCAGTGGCTTAGTAAGGCTTATGCTAAATTGTTTGCCATTGAAAACTGTTGTTACACAGGTGCAAAGCATGAGATTTCATGATAATTCACTGTGAGAATTTCATTAAATGCGATGACATGAGTAGCACATGTTACATTAACAGTGATTATAACCCCTCTTCTATGCCAGTGTGCAAGCAGGCAGTGCCAGATTGTTCCTTTTAGTATGTGTGTAGTTGAAAAGTGACTTTGTCATACAAATAATCAGCTCTAGCATGTAAATAGGCATTTATATTTTTGTTGAAATGTTTGACAGTAGATAAAGACATGTAACATTGCCAAAGATTTACAGGCAGAGTGCAACAAAGGTGTCCAGCTGAAATCCAAGATGGGATATTGCTGTACCATCCAGTGTTCTTACACTACTAGGCAACAGGGACCCTGATTCCCTTTTCCCCTAGATTCAGTGCATATTCCACACACACTACAAGGTCAACTCCAGGTTCCTTCGGGATCACAAGATCACAAAAACATTGGAAACCTACTGATTGAATCTCTAAATTTGGGATTATTTTGTGTTGCTTTGACTGTTATGTCATCTTTTGTCATACTTGCCAAATCAATCTCTGAGATTTTGTGGCAGCATCTATAAATGTTTTTGATGTCAGTTTAGCAGCAGCAGCAGCACCACAAACTACCTCAGCACACAGCATTACAGCAGAGGGGAGTGATGCGATTGTTTGCCAAATAGTGGGAGAGTCTTGGGGTCTGTTTCACAAAGCAGGTTCAAGAAACTCTGAGTGTAACCCTGAACTCTGAGTTGATCTACTCTGAGATAGGAAACTCCGAGTTTCTGGTTCCAGAACAGCTGATTTGAGTTGGTTATATCAACTCTGAGTAGTTTCACCTGGACTTAAGTGCATACACCACAACTTGGAAAAAGCCAGCATCAATCGAGCCACAATTTTACGAGTCACCATGGCAATGGGGAAGCGGAGAGCTGCGTTTTTCATCCCACTTGAATTGGAAATCTTAATGTGCTCATATGGCAAGTTTAAACACGTTTTTAGAAAGAAGTGCAACACTACTACAGCTGCAAAAGAGAGGGAGACGGCGTGGGAGAACATTGCTGCCTGGGTCAGTGCGGCGGAGACCAATAGTATGTGTCTGCAGCCGGATGCTGCACAAATACTCCCCGCACGAATACGGCCCTGCACTTCCAGTAAGTTTAGAGCATTTTAAAGAGAGTGCCACTTACTGGAGGCTGCACAAATACGCCCGCACGAATACGGCCCTACCGCAATTTACGTTTTAAATTGGCGATTTCACTCAGAATATACTTACAACGCAAAAGGCTTATTCAAGGAAAATTCCCCGTTCATTTTAACCCCTGTAAGTTTTTCTACAGAGCCAGACGCCGCTCTTTCTGGACCACACTAAATATTCCACACAAAGTACTACTTCATGTTCTACCTATGTTCTATCTATCTGTAATGGCCTTTGCGGAGTCTACATCTAACAGGAAAGAGACAAAACACAAGGGCAACTCTTAAGACAGATATATATTTATTTTACACGATAATATGACATAAAAATAAAAGCTGCACACACACACAAAAGTAAGTGAAGTCTATGACTCCCGCTGCAAAACGTCTGATCTCACTTCCTCCTGACAGACACACAGACAGACATTAATAAGCATAAGTAGATATATCACTGATTTTTCTGATAAACTGTACATATTTCACTTATTTAATAAAATATATTTTATTTTTAACATTTCAAGCCAATACACCTTCTTTGAAATGAGCAGCACGTACCAACTAAACAGTCTGCCTGCTTTCTTCAGGTCTTTTTGATCCTTCCAGAGAATTCCTCCACTCCACTGAAATAGTAGTCAGACAACATTATCACTGCAGGCTTGACAGAAATACTGATAACACTTAAAGAGGATACATTCACAGACATTGGTACACTTTAATGAAGGTGGCAACTAGTTGGATTAGTAAACAGTTAAAAAAACATTTTAGTGCATTGTGTAAATTTAAAAAAAAAAACAAGAGTCCTGATGAATCCAGGTAGAGCATTTGCCAAAGTACATCCTGAGGGCAACCCAAAGTACAGAAACAATGAATTTCTGGAACTCAGGAATTCTTTCAAAATGCAGCCAAAAAATGTTCTGTCCACTGATATTGCTAATAAAGGCCCTAAGTGAATCTTTTCTGAGTCAGTCTGCAATGATGAGAAAACAGGAACATTTTCCAAGTACCACCAAATGCTGCTCAGCTCGCTTTGACTGGATAATGAAGTCCACCAGTCTTGCTTCCTTTGCAGTGCATTCAGTCTCAGCCTGTATATGGAGAAGAACTTCCTCAGTGACAGCTCCCCGCCTTGGCACTCTGTAAACGGGCTTCAGGGTTCCTTTGAGCAGGCTTCTGGCTTCATTAGTCCAGAAAGCGAACCTCTTGCCATACCTTTCAAACAACAAAATTCATCCAAGGTAAATAATGGGGAAAAAAAGACAACACAGTGATGAAAAAAATGACATGCACAAATACTCTCGACAAAGACTGCCATCCACAGTCTGATGAACTTAATGTAGTTACCAGATGCTCTACTGACATGGCACTGATAGTGTGTTATCAGTTTGTAGAAGTGGAAGTGAACCCCTAAGTTGCAACTAAAATTTATATACACGCTTTGTTTCAGGCTTTCGTACCCCTCTGTTTGGAAACGCTCCATGAGAAGAAGACACCACCACTTCCTTATCAAAGGCATGTCCATCTGAAAGCAGTGTGACAATAGAAAGAAAAAACTGAGTTCAAAATGTGTCCTTTCTCTTCAAAATGAATAGTATGTGGCAACAACAAAAGCATTTAGAGAAAGCAGTTTCTTCTATGTGTGAACCTTTTATTAAAACTAACCTCCTGGAACTTAAACCTTTGGTTTGTGACAATGGAAAGTGTATACTGTAACAGATAAGATGAAAAACAAAGCATTTTATTTGCATTGTTGACAGAAGCTTCAACATAATCAGTTTAAAAAATGTGACCTTACCATAAGCATAAATATCCCACAGACATAAATAAAACAGATGTGATTAGACACGTAACTGAAAACTGCTGCCTTCTCCATTACATGTTGACTTCTATATGAAGTAAGCAGTAGTATCAAAGGTAATAGAATTTTGGAGTAGCTAATTATGGTTTCTTTTGTTACTGCAATATCATGCCCAGTCTTCTCAGTCCAGCTCCCAGGATCAATTTGCTGAGCAAGATCTCTATGGAAAAAAATACAAAATTAAATTAAAGGATGTTTTGAGATTAAGAATATAACTCTTGTAGTTCTTCAGTGCTCATGCAAGTAAGCCTACAATGGCTGCCACATGTTTCAAAATCTATTTTACAGACTAAAAGTTCTGTGTGAGGTTAAGTTGGAGCAGCACCATAAACAGATGTTCAAAAAAAAAGATTCTATTCTGAAATTAGTAAAAAATATCATTGATAACAAAAGACATCAAATCATATGAAACCGATGCTGTGACAACCACTGAGGCATACCGCAATAAGAAAGTGGTGAAAACAAACCATTACAGGCTATCAAAATATAGCCCAAAACACGCATCACAAGCTATAACAACGTAGTCCAGAACATGCATCACAGGCTATAGGAACGTAGCCCAAAACGTAGTCTGCAATAAGACCATGAACGTGGCAAACAGTAGGTCTCATTTGTGAAAAAATGGCTCTGTATTCAGCGTCACCAAATCCAGACTCATGCATGGTGTACTGCGAGTCTAAAAAGAGCATTTCTCTCAGGAGCGGCCTCATGATCTCTATTGTGATAATAGGTAAAAAGATGCACAGAAGTTAAAAAGTCATTAGGTCAGGTTAGCGTTAAATATACTAAGCGTCTCAGCATCACAAACAAATGTGATAATGAAAAGTCTAACTATGAAGTAAATGTACTTTCACAGTTTAATCTTTTTCACAGCAGACATCTGAACTGGTCACAGGTGGAAAAACTAATAACAGGTCCATAAAGTTTCTTTGTAAACTATGACAGAGAAACCAGTAGAACACAAACAGTTCTAACAGGAAGAGACCATTTCAACATGCTTTAACCATCTGGTGAAGGGTTGATTAATATGCTGCTTGTAGTTAATTATAATCACCTGGACCTGGGTCTCCAAAATCTGGCTAGGACTCAATTAAACAAATTATTAAACAAGCTAAGCATTGGTTTTACAGCAGTGGAACTATATTGTCTGTGCTAATGAATGACGAGCTCAAACATAGCTTGTTGCTCAGTTTAGCAGGTTAAAAACTTTTCTCCGGAAATGAAAACAGCAGAAGTGTTTATAACGTTAAACTTTAAAACGCTCTAAATCAATCGTTTATTTGTTTTATAAAGTTAAACTAATAAAACGATTCACAGTTAGTACTCACGTCTTTACTGTCGTCCATCATGGCGATGAATGCTGCTAATGCTTCCTTTAGCATCAACACAATGGGCAACACAAACAACGGGGCCCGAGATGAAGGAGGCGGCCCTTAAATTGCCGTCTTATCGGTGTGGTCCAGAAAGAGCAGCCTCCGGCTCTGTAGAAAAACCTACAGGGGTTAAAATGAACAGGGAATTTTCCTTGAATAAGCCTTTTGTGTTGTAAGTATATTTTGAGTGAAATCACCAATTTAAAACGTAAATTGTGGTAGGGCCGTATTCGTGTAGGCGTATTCGTGCAGCCTCCAGTAAGTGGCGCTCTCTTTAAAAAGTGCTGTAAACTTACCGGAAGTGTAGGGCTGTATTCATGCGGGGAGTATTCGTGCAGGTCGTATTCGTGCAGCATCCGGCTGCAGACATACCCTTCTTGCGGAGACGGCCCGAATATTCGGATCCGTTCGTGTGGTTCGTGCGGCGGCGCGGCAGCGGCGGAGACAGCCCAAATAGTCGGATCCATTCGTCTGGTCTCCCAGATCCACATTTTGCCCTCGTTTAGTCTTTAGTTCAACTGAAGAATTCCCAAACACCGGTCTTCAGCATCTTGTCTTGTGTTGATGCAACGAAGTGAAGTGTGACTTCAGAGTCGGCAGCCACCCGGCCATTCGGGAGGTGTTTGCAAACACGAATGGAGGAGCCGAAATGAGCCGAAGAACACAGCGGGATGAGCCGAAATGGGCCGAAGGCGCAGGGAAGAGACGAGCTCCAAATATTTTCGTCTGGCCGGAGGAGGGGGTGATCACATCGACATATGTGTATATGTTATAGACATATGTGTATATGTTTATGTGATCACAGGACGAGATGAGTCGATGTGGGCCGAAGGCGGAGGGAAGACAGTAACGCTGCATATTCTTTACGCCCGGTGACGTCCGGGGGATGGGGGGGGGGGGGGGGGTATTCGGATACCAAAATTAATATCTGGATAGTGCCGTAGGGAACGGATATTCGGGTCCAGCCCTAATGGAAACCCTCCTTGGGAAATCCTAAAAGGAATTACTAATCCCAGTCTGAGGTTGCAGCACAATGTCATTAACAGAATGTGATTTAAAATGAATTTAATAGATCTCTACATCATTCCCTTGCAATCCTATGGAACTCCTCCTTGATGGCTCTGACAGGTTTATGTCTAGGGACTAACGACAAAGATGGGTAAAAGGCGTTTCAGGGCCAGTCACACTTTTCTGACCTCCGTGCATACAATTGCCTTACTGAAGTGCTCTGCATCTCCGACATTGTACAGAAAACTTCCATTTGCAACACACAATATCTGCTGGGATGTGAGAGCATGACTGCGGTTAGTAATGTTGCAAATGTAAGCGCATTAGTTTTCACTAAATCTGCTTTGTGAAACAGACCCCTGGTCAATCAAGGTAACCAGATTAAACAATGTTTGACAACAATTATATGCGAGTTGGACTAAATCAAATAGTGCTTTTTCTCAGGTACAGCAATTTACCACGTTTTATGTGAAAACAAGAAAGTCAGAAAATTTCCAGCAACTGACTTTTATGCTGAGAAACAAGTATTGTCCTCATATCTTTTCAAGGACAATGTTTGCCAAAATACTAACTCATTAATGTGATGTTCTTATGTTAAATCTTGGACTGCTAATCAACAGAAAATCACCAAATAGGTATACTGTGTTTAAGTTGGGATGTGGGTGTAATACAGCCAGATCCATAAATACTGAGACATTGACACAGTTTTTAGGATTTCAACTCTGTACACCGCCACAGTGGATCTAAAATAAAACAGTCAAGACGTGCTTTAAGTGTGGACTTTCAGCTTTAATTTGAGGGTATTTCCATTGAAATCAACTCAACAGTGCAGGAATTACAACACATATGTGTCCTCCACCCTTTTAAGGGACCAAAAGTAATTGAGCAGTTGTCTGTTCCATGGCCAAATATTTATTTCCTTATTATTTCATTTACAAGGAGCAGGTAAAATGTCTAATTTCAAGTGTCGTATTTGGAAAGTGGTGAGGTCAGCTGTCAGTATGAAGTCAGAATAGCTTTCACTGTCAGTGAAGCAAGTCATCAACACGCTGAAAAATCAAAACAAACCCATCAGAGAGATGGCAAAAACATTAGGTGTGGCTAAATCAACTGTTTGGTACATTCTTAAAAAGAAAGAATACATTAGTGAGCTCAGCAGCAGCAAAAGACCTGGAAGATCACATAAAACAAGTATGGTGGATAACAGAAGAATCTTTTCCCTGATCAAGACGAATCCCTTCACAACAATTGGTCAGATCAAATATCAATCAATGGAACTGGTTCTTATATTTATTGATGATGTAACTGCTGACAAAAGCAGCAGGAAGAATTCTCAAATATTTTGGTTTGACAGTGCTTCACGGTGCCAATGGACAATGACCCAAAACATACTGTGAAAGCCACTAAAGAGTTTTTTAAGGACTGACCTGAATCCAGTTGTGCATTCATTTCATTTGCTGAAGACAGAGCTGAAGGGAAAATGCCCCATGAACAAGCAGTAACTGAAGACAGCAACAGTAGATGCCTGGCAGAGCATCACCAGGGACCACACCCAGCATCTGGGGATGTCTATGGGTTCCAGACTTTGCAGGCTGTCATTGACTGCAAAGGATTTGCACCCAAATTAAAGGTCTGCACTTAAAGCATATCTTGGTTATTTCATTTCAAATCTATCATAGTGGTGCACAGAGCCAAAATGTCTGAATATTTATGGATCTGCCTGTATGATCTGTTTTATGGAATTGTGTGTAGTGAGTTTAAATTAAATGAATTTGGTGTGAGTCTCAAAATGCCTTAAAGCATTCAGGCATTTTGTTTGGAAGGTAAACATGGTTTTGGTGAAAGAGGGAATCCAAAGGTAGACGGCATGTCTCCTTTTGGCTCCCTTGACTTTTGTAGTGGGCATGGTCCAGGGTTGTGGGTCAAAAGATGCCATCCTCTGAGACTTTCAGACTTGATATTGAATACTGACCTGTGGTGGCTGTCTCATCAGGATTCCAACAAGCTAGCTGTGGGAAACCTGGGGCTGCTGGTAAGATAAGAAGGATGAAAAAACATCTTCGTAAGATATTTCTCTCTCTCTCTCTCTCTCTCTCTCTCTCTCTCTCTCTCAGTGTAGACAAACACAATAAGCTGAAGCAATAACACAAACAGTTGTAATCTTGTATTTTTATTGAACACAACCTTTAGACATTAAGTGTATCTAGTAGCTGCTGAACAAACCTGCACAACATGGAGAAAATATTCTTCTTTGCAGAACTGCTTCAGCTGAGCCAGATTGTTAGACCTGGATCACCAGGATCTTGGTCTTGTTTACCAGTCTTAAACCTCCCAAACTGCTTGTGGACTTATTGTGCTGCCCTGACAATATCAAACATCTTTGACAAGTTTGGCTCTTGGTGGGTATGATTATTATGGAAGCGTCCAGAGCAGTGGGCACTGTTGCACATCAGTGCTGAACTTGAGAGACTGGTGAAGTGGTCTCAAGCTTGAGGTACCTGAGCGTACACCGAGGACCTCGCCTGTAGCTACAACATTTCCTGCCTGGTCAAGAAGGCCCACAAGCGCCTGTTCTTCCTTAGGAGGACTGGACTTAGGAGCCAAGTCCTGACTGGCTTCCATGGATGTGTGGTGGAGAATGTCCTCAGCTCCTGCATCACTGTGTGGCATTGCAGCTACTCCGCTGCAGAGAGGAAGGCTCTGAAGGGTTGTAATAGATTGTTCATGAGAAACAAAGGCAGAACACTTGGGATTTGTTCATGCATGTAAACTTTGTGTGCTTTCATGGTGTATTGCATCTAATGCATTTGGGTGAAACTATTGAATCATTAGGGTCCGAGCACCGAGGGTGCCGAGGACAGGCGGTGCAAGGGCACTGACTGGCCAAGGCACCGGCGGTGCCTAGGACCCTATTGGAACCTTAGGGTTTTTTATTTTCTTTATTAGGGTCCGAGCACCGAGGGTGCCGAGGACAGGCGGTGCAACGGCACTGACTGGCCAAGGCACCGGCGGTGCCTAGGACCCTATTGGAACCTCAGGGTTTTTTATTTTTCTTTATTAGGGTCCGAGCACCGAGGGTGCGAGGACAGGCGGTGCAACGGCACTGACTGGCCAAGGCACCGGCGGTGCCTAGGACCCTATTGGAACCTCAGGGTTTTTTATTTTTCTTTATTAGGGTCCGAGCACCGAGGGTGCCGAGGACAGGCGGTGCAAGGGCACTGACTGGCCAAGGCACCGGCGGTGCCAAGGACCCTATTGGAACCTTAGGGTTTTTTATTTTCTTCCTTATTATTATTATTATTATTCTGCCAAAACAACTGCATTTTTCAGGGCTTGAACATGCTCGAAAAGTCATGAAAATTTGCACACACATCAGAACTGGCGAAAAATTTCATATTTTTTAGGGCATGTGGAGGTGTGTGCCAAAATTGCTCCATAGCGCCCCCTACAAAATTTTAAAAAGTGTTATTAGGCCAACTCAGAGGACATTTGGTCTAGACTTACAAAATTTGGGAGGCATATGCAGCACATCAGGAAACACAAAATCACAGCCACACCCTAAACCCAACAGGAAGTGCGCCATCATGCGTTAACTGTACAAAATCTATGATGAACTCCTCCTAGGGGGTAAGTCTTAGAGATCTGAAATTTTGCCAGTACATACAGCCGGCCTTCCTGAGAAAAAAATATTAAAATCTTCCTCCATAGTTAAAGGGTGTGGTCGTGGCGGCCTGTCGAAATTTGATCCTTCGCCATGAAAAAGGAAATGCTGTGTAACTCTCCTGAACATGCTCCAATCTGAATGAAACTTACATGTATGATCACAGACCTGCCTCGATGACATCCATATAGCAAGAATGATTCACAGTCACAAGCGCCACCTTGTGGTATCAAGAATTTGACATTTTTTACACTTTCATGTACTATTCTTAGCCTGTTGCTCAGATTCACCTCAGATGTGGTGACATAAGCCTGAACACATTGATGATGAATCATAGAAAAAATGGTGACGTGTGATGAAAAGGCGTGTCTGTGGTGGCGCGGCAAAGTTTGATGTTTCGCCATGAAAATTGAAGTGTTCATATCTCAGCTGCAAAGGATCCTATCTGCCCCAAACTTCATGTGCTGGACACCAGAACCAGTTTGAGGACATCCACACTGAAAAATTTAGAAAAAGTCATAGCGCCACCTCTTGGTAACAAGTAGTTTAGAAATACATTTGCGTGCATTATTGCTCCAAACTTTGTAATATCCTTCTGGATACTGGTCAGCTCAGTCTTCACCCCCTGACAATGGCAAAGTGTGAAAATTTAGCATTTGCCGTGGCAACGTGTTTGTTGTTGTTGTGACAAACAAAGTACTTTTGACAGGCTTAGAATGTTCAACAGCTGGTGCGACAGAAAAATCGCGAACTCCTCGAGGGGTTAAGGTCTAGAGAGCTGAAATCTTGCCAGGATAATACAACACGATGTTATGGACAAAGTTATTAAAAGATTCTTGCAGAGTCAAAGGGTGTGGACATGGCGACCTCCAGAATT